>NC_091296.1:68269007-68334007 GCF_038502225.1 Cherax quadricarinatus | reverse complement strand
TTTGCAACACTATTAGTCCCGGAACTGAGGGGTATGTCTTATGAGGAGAGGTTAAGGGAACTCAACCTGATGACACTAGAGGATAGGAGGGATAGGAGCAAGGAGAGAGTGAATTAGTATCGACTAGTGACGAGGCGGGGCCACGAGCTATGAATCGACCCCTGCAAGCACATATAGGCGAGTACACACACACACACACACACACACACACACACACACACACACACACACACACACACACCAGGAACTGGTATTAAAAACGGTTTGTAAGAGAAAGAGCAGCAGTCCTGCTGCTGTTTCTACTGGGTTACGTCTTTAGTGTCATACCATTCATTCTCTCTCTTCGTTGTACTCACTGTGGGGATGGAGAGACTTGTCGTGTCGTAGCCTCGTAGATTACTTTGAAGGCATCACAGATTTGTAGCCTCTTGGGCATCATCGTAACTACTATTGAAGCTGTGTACTTATAATCAAATAAAGCGCTAAACCGAAAGCTGTGTATTAAGTTGCCGTGCATCACTGCCTCATTTATTGCATCTCACTTCTCAAGAAACATTGTGGCAGTGAATGATGACGCAGCAGCGAGTCACTTGTATCAGAGGAACCATAATAACCGAATATATGAAATTCACCGTCCTCCCACGTAGATGATTATATATATATATATATATATATATATATATATATATATATATATATATATATATATATATATATAAATCAAACACTGATCTCTGGCCGAAGGAGACTCGAGCCTACGAACCTTGGAACAAGGTACGCAGTGCGTAAAGGGAGGGGGATTGCAGGGGAAAGGGGGCAACAGGAAAGGGGGACGGCAGGGAGGGGCGAGCGAGAAAGGAAGGGGATGGCAGAGGGAAGTGGGCAACAGGGAGGGGAAGGGGCCGGCAGGGGCAAAGGGACGACGGGTAGGGGAGGATGGCAGGGGGACGGCAGGGGCAAGGGGACGGAAAGGTAGTGGGCGGAGGTTGTGAATCTTTGAAGTTATCCAAGTAATATATAATATTTTGTTAGTTAATCGTAGTGAGAGTGACCTTGATGGCTGGTGACATCAAGACCAGGTCCTCGGGTTCATCAGGCGCTGTACCACCTCTGGTGAGTGTGACCTTGATGGCTGGTGACATCAAGACCAGGTCCTCGGGTTCATCAGGCGCTGTACCACCTCTGGTGAGTGTGACCTTGATGGCTGGTGACATCAAGACCAGGTCCTCGGGTTCATCAGGCGCTGTACCACCTCTGGTGAGTGTGACCTTGATGGCTGGTGACATCAAGACCAGGTCATCAGGAGCTGTACCACCTCTGGTGAGTGTGACCTTGATGGCTGGTGACATCAAGACCAGGTCCTCGGGTTCATCAGGCGCTGTACCACCTCTGCGCATTTACCGCTTCCTCAAAAATTTACTCGTATAATTTGTGTGTTGACACTCTTCTTTGCCGAAGTTCCTCAACTTGTTGCCTCTTCCTCGTCTTTCTCGTGAAGAGTGAGCAAAATCACGGAAAAGATTTTGTGAAGAAAGTTGGGCGAGCGTTGAGGAGTGTGTGGGAAGAAAGAAGTTTGATGATGGAGGAAAAAAGATGATAATGTATGAGAGTTTAGTGGTGAGAAGACTTTTGTATCGTTATGAAGTATAATCGTTTAATGAGGTACACACAGCAGGCTGTGTGTGTGTGTGTGTGTGTGTGTGTGTGTGTGTGTGTGTGTGTGTGTGTGTGTGTGTATTGCTAGAGATCACCGCTGTCACCTCAATGTTCTTCACAGACAAAGAAATGAACCGGCTGGAAGAGGGTCTCTTGGGTTGGTGTGGAGTGGCCCAGGGTGACGACTGGGGTCACATGCATCACCACCCGCGGGAAATTGTATCCTTTGTCACGGTTTGTGGATGATGCGAGACTACTGAAGTAAATAATCACCACGAAGATAAAAGAGACTAAACGGCGAATGTATTAATTAAGGGGCACATCAGTTCCCCTGTTTTCTAATAGGTTATTTTTACTCTATAATCTACCTTGTCCATAATTACTATCGCATTTGCTTTGTCTGTTTCGTAAGGTGAAGTTTAGGATGTTTCCTTAATTCATGGTATAATTTAACAGGTCTTTAAGGTCAGTTGTGTTGCAGAGTTCTGAGCTTCGTTCTGACTTCTGCAGCACAACTGTCATCAAAGATCTGTTAAGTTATACCATGAATTAAGGAAAGATCCTGGACTTCACCTTACGAAACAGACAAAGCAAATGCGATTGGAATTATGGACAGGGTAGATTATAAGGTAAAAATAAACATGATATTAGGAGACAGGGAAACTCTGGCGCCTCTTAAATACTCGATTAGACTCAACTACTAATTATTTCAAGATAATGAGAATGGAAAGGATGAGTGATAAAACCGGACAAGGAGTACTGCCTGAGACGTGTGATGTAAACAACGTGCAGAAAAAGATATAAGTTTAAATATCAGAAGCATATAGTTATAAGTACACTCAAGCATCATACATAGCTTCAAGACTAGGTATTATGAGGTCCTAAAAACCGGAAATTAATCAAATTGGGCGATAATAGTTAAAGAGGTGGGGGTCAGAAGCTGTGGCATGACCTGTACTAAGACAACTAGGTGAGTACACACACAAGAGGTGGGGGTCGGGAGCTATGACACGACCTGTACTAAGACAACTAGGTGAGTACACACACAAGAGGTGGGGGTCGGGAGCTATGACACGACCTGTACTAAGACAACTAGGTGAGTACACACACAAGAGGTGGGGGTCGGGAGCTATGACACGACCTAAACTAAGACAACTAGGTGAGTACACACACAAGAGGTGGGGGTCGGGAGCTATGACACGACCTAAACTAAGACAACTAGGTGAGTCCACACACAAGAGGTGGGGGTCGGGAGCTATGACACGACCTGTACTAAGACAACTAGGTGAGTACACACACAAGAGGTGGGGGTCGGGAGCTATGACACGACCTGTACTAAGACAACTAGGTGAGTACACACACAAGAGGTGGGGGTCGGGAGCTATGACACGACCTAAACTAAGACAACTAGGTGAGTACACACACAAGAGGTGGGGGTCGGGAGCTATGACACGACCTGTACTAAGACAACTAGGTGAGTACACACACAAGAGGTGGGGGTCGGGAGCTATGACACGACCTGTACTAAGACAACTAGGTGAGTACACACACAAGAGGTGGGGGTCGGGAGCTATGACACGACCTAAACTAAGACAACTAGGTGAGTACACACACAAGAGGTGGGGGTCGGGAGCTATGACACGACCTAAACTAAGACAACTAGGTGAGTACACACACAAGAGGTGGGGGTCGGGAGCTATGACACGACCTGTACTAAGACAACTAGGTGAGTACACACACAAGAGGTGGGGGTCGGGAGCTATGACACGACCTGTACTAAGACAACTAGGTGAGTACACACACAAGAGGTGGGGGTCGGGAGCTATGACACGACCTGTACTAAGACAACTAGGTGAGTACACACACAAGAGGTGGGGGTCGGGAGCTATGACACGACCTGTACTAAGACAACTAGGTGAGTACACACACAAGAGGTGGGGGTCGGGAGCTATGACACGACCTGTACTAAGACAACTAGGTGAGTACACACACAAGAGGTGGGGGTCGGGAGCTATGACACGACCTGTACTAAGACAACTAGGTGAGTACACACACAAGAGGTGGGGGTCGGGAGCTATGACACGACCTGTACTAAGACAACTAGGTGAGTACACACACAAGAGGTGGGGGTCGGGAGCTATGACACGACCTGTACTAAGACAACTAGGTGAGTACACACACAAGAGGTGGGGGTCGGGAGCTATGACACGACCTAAACTAAGACAACTAGGTGAGTACACACACAAGAGGTGGGGGTCGGGAGCTATGACACGACCTAAACTAAGACAACTAGGTGACTACACACACAAGAGGTGGGGGTCGGGAGCTATGACACGACCTAAACTAAGACAACTAGGTGAGTACACACACAAGAGGTGGGGGTCGGGAGCTATGACACGACCTAAACTAAGACAACTAGGTGAGTACATAATAACACTTTGTAGATGAATGGTTCAGAGAACCGACATGTTGATAAATTAGACACATGTGCAACTCTTGGGTATCTTTATTGAGGAAACGTTTCGCCACACAGTGGCTTCATCAGTCCATACAAAGGAGAATCTTGAAGAACAGGAGGAGAATGAGGTAATCAGTCCCTCAACACCACCTATGACTGCTACACCTCTCCTGCCATACGGTTTATAAGCTCCTTCTCCGCTCATATGCCGTATTCTATTCAAGATTGATGGACTTAACACATCGACTCAAGGTTGAGGGACTGATTACCTCATTCTCCAGCAGTGGTGCTGGTGTCCACTACCATCAGCAGTGTTGCTGGTGTCCACTACCATGACCAGCAGTGTTGCTGGTGTCCACTACCATGACCAGCAGTGTTGCTGGTGTCCACTACCATCAAAAGCAGTGTTGCTAGTGTCCACTACCCTTACCAGCAGTGTTGCTAGTGTCCACTACCCTGACCAGCAGTGTTGCTTGTGTCCACTACCATCACCAGCAGTGTTGCTGGTGTCCACTACTATCACCAGCAGTGTTGTTAGTATCCACTACCATCACCAGCAGTGTTGCTAGTGTCCACTACCATCACCAGCAGTGTTGTTAGTGTCCACTACTATCACCAGCAGTGTTGTTAGTATCCACTACCATCACCAGCAGTGTTGTTAGTGTCCACTACTATCACCAGCAGTGTTGCTAGTGTCCACTACTATCACCAGCAGTGTTGTTAGTATCCACTACTATCACCAGCAGTGTTGCTAGTGTCCACTACCATCACCAGCAGTGTTGCTGGTGTCCACTACCATCACCAGCAGTGTTGTTAGTATCCACAACCATCACCAGCAGTGTTGCTAGTGTCCACTACCATCACCAGCAGTGTTGCTGGTGTCCACTACCATCACCAGCAGTGTTGCTGGTGTCCACTGCCATCACCAGCAGTGTTGCTAATATCCACAACCATCACCAGCAGTGTTGCTAGTATCCACTACCATCACCAGCAGTGTTGCTAGTATCCACTACCATCACCAGCAGTGTTGTTAGTATCCACTACTATCACCAGCAGTGTTGCTAGTGTCCACTACCATCATCAGCAGTGTTGCTAGTGTCCACTAGCATCACCAGCAGTGTTGCTGGTGTCCACTGCCATCACCAGCAGTGTTGCTAATATCCACAACCATCACCAGCAGTGTTGCTAGTGTCCACTACCATCACCAGCAGTGTTGCTGGTGTCCACTACCATCACCAGCAGTGTTGTTAGTATCCACTACTATCACCAGCAGTGTTGCTAGTGTCCACTACCATCATCAGCAGTGTTGCTAGTGTCCACTACCATCACCAGCAGTGTTGCTGGTGTCCACTGCCATCACCAGCAGTGTTGCTAATATCCACAACCATCACCAGCAGTGTTGCTAGTGTTCACTACCATCACCAGCAGTGTTGCTAGTGTCCACTACCATCACCAGCAGTGTTGCTGGCGTCCACTGCCATCACCAGCAGTGTTGCTAATATCCACAACCATCACCAGCAGTGTTGCTAGTATCCACTACCATCACCAGCAGTGTTGCTAGTGTCCACTACCATCACCAGCAGTGTTGCTAGTATCTACCATCACCAGCAGTGTTGCTAGTATCCACTACCATCACCAGCAGTGTTGCTAGTGTCCACTACCATCACCAGCAGTGTTGCTAGTATCCACTACCATCACCAGCAGTGTTGCTAGTGTCCACTACCATCACCAGCAGTGTTGCTAGTGTCCACTACCATCACCAGCAGTGTTGCTAGTATCTACTACCATCACCAGCAGTGTTGCTAGTATCCACTACCATCACCACCAGTGTTGTTGGTGTCCACTACCATCATCAGCAGCGTTGCTAGTGTCCACTACCATCACCAGCAGTGTTGCTAGTATCCACTACCATCACCAGCAGTGTTGCTAGTATCCACTACCATCACCAGCAGTGTTGCTAGTATCCACTACTATCACCACCAGTGTTGCTGGTGTCCACTACCATCATCACCAATTTTGCTAGTGTCCACTACCATCACCAGCAGTGTTGCTAGTGTCCACTACCATCACCAGCAGTGTTGTTAGTGTCCACTACTATCACCAGCAGTGTTGTTAGTATCCACTACCATCACCAGCAGTGTTGCTAGTGTCCACTACCATCACCAGCAGTGTTGTTAGTGTCCACTACTATCACCAGCAGTGTTATTAGTATCCACTACCATCACCAGCAGTGTTGCTAGTGTCCACTACCATCACCAGCAGTGTTGTTAGTGTCCACTACTATCACCAGCAGTGTTATTAGTATCCACTACTATCACCAGCAGTGTTGCTAGTGTCCACTACCATCACCAGCAGTGTTGCTGGTGTCCACTACCATCACCAGCAGTGTTGTTAGTATCCACAACCATCACCAGCAGTGTTGCTAGTGTCCACTACCATCACCAGCAGTGTTGCTGGTGTCCACTACCATCACCAGCAGTGTTGCTGGTGTCCACTGCCATCACCAGCAGTGTTGCTAATATCCACAACCATCACCAGCAGTGTTGCTAGTATCCACTACCATCACCAGCAGTGTTGCTAGTATCCACTACCATCACCAGCAGTGTTGTTAGTATCCACTACTATCACCAGCAGTGTTGCTAGTGTCCACTACCATCATCAGCAGTGTTGCTAGTGTCCACTACCATCACCAGCAGTGTTGCTGGTGTCCACTGCCATCACCAGCAGTGTTGCTAATATCCACAACCATCACCAGCAGTGTTGCTAGTGTCCACTACCATCACCAGCAGTGTTGCTGGTGTCCACTACCATCACCAGCAGTGTTGTTAGTATCCACTACTATCACCAGCAGTGTTGCTAGTGTCCACTACCATCATCAGCAGTGTTGCTAGTGTCCACTACCATCACCAGCAGTGTTGCTGGTGTCCACTGCCATCACCAGCAGTGTTGCTAATATCCACAACCATCACCAGCAGTGTTGCTAGTGTCCACTACCATCACCAGCAGTGTTGCTGGTGTCCACTACCATCACCAGCAGTGTTGCTGGTGTCCACTGCCATCACCAGCAGTGTTGCTAATATCCACAACCATCACCAGCAGTGTTGCTAGTATCCACTACCATCACCAGCAGTGTTGCTAGTGTCCACTACCATCACCAGCAGTGTTGCTAGTATCTACCATCACCAGCAGTGTTGCTAGTATCCACTACCATCACCAGCAGTGTTGCTAGTATCCACTACCATCACCAGCAGTGTTGCTAGTATCCACTACCATCACCAGCAGTGTTGCTAGTATCCACTACCATCACCAGCAGTGTTGCTAGTGTCCACTACCATCACCAGCAGTGTTGCTAGTATCTACTACCATCACCAGCAGTGTTGCTAGTATCCACTACCATCACCACCAGTGTTGTTGGTGTCCACTACCATCATCAGCAGCGTTGCTAGTGTCCACTACCATCACCAGCAGTGTTGCTAGTATCCACTACCATCACCAGCAGTGTTGCTAGTATCCACTACCATCACCAGCAGTGTTGCTAGTATCCACTATCACCACCAGTGTTGCTGGTGTCCACTACCATCATCAGCAGTGTTGCTAGTATCTACTACCATCACCAGCAGTGTTGCTAGTATCCACTACCATCACCAGCAGTGTTGTTGGTGCCCACTGCCATCATCAGCAGCGTTGCTAGTGTCCACCACCATCACCAGCAGTGTTGCTAGTATCCACTACCATCACCACCAGTGTTGTTGGTGTCCACAACCATCATCAGCAGCGTTGCTTGTGTCCACTACCATCGCCAGCAGTGTTGCTAGTATCCACTACTATCACCACCAGTGTTGCTGGTGTCCACTACCATCATCAGCAGTGTTGCTAGTGTCCACTACCATCACCAGCAGTGTTGCTAGTATCTACTACCATCACCAACAGTGTTGCTAGTATCCACTAACATCATCAGCAGCGTTGCTAGTGTCCACTACCATCACCAGCAGTGTTGCTAGTATCCACTACCATCACCACCAGTGTTGTTGGTGTCCACTACCATCATCAGCAGCGTTGCTAGTATCCACTACCATCACCAGCAGTGTTGCTAGTATCCACTACCATCACCAGCAGTGTTGCTAGTATCCACTACCATCACCAACATTGTTGCTAGTATCCACTACCATCACCAGCAGTGTTGCTAGTATCCACTACCATCACCAGCAGTGTTGCTAGTATCCACTACCATCACCAACAGTGTTGCTAGCATCTACTACCATCACCAACAGTGTTTCTAGTATCTACTACCATCACCAACAGTGTTGCTAGTATCTACTACCATCACCAACAGTGTTGCTAGTATCCACTACCATCAGCAGCAGTGTTGCTAGTATCCACTACCATCAGCAGCAGTGTTGCTGGTATCCACTACCATCAGCAGCAGTGTTGCTAGTATCTACTACCATCACCAACAGTGTTGCTAGTATCTACTACGAACACCAACAGTGTTGCTAGTATCTACTACCATCACCAACAGTGTTGCTAGTATCTACTACCATCACCAACAGTGTTGCTAGTATCCACTACCATCAGCAGCAGTGTTGCTGGTGTCCACTACCATCAGCAGCAGTGTTGCTAGTATCCACTACCATCAGCAGCAGTGTTGCTGGTGTCCACTACCATCATCAGCGGTGTTGCTAGTATCCACTACCATCAGCAGCAGTGTTGCTAGTATCCACTAGCATCATCAGCAGTGTTGCTAGTATCCACTACCATCATCAGCAGTGTTGCTAGTATCCACTAGCATCATCAGCAGTGTTGCTAGTATCCACTACCATCATCAGCAGTGTTGCTAGTATCCACTACCATCATCAGCAGTGTTGCTAGTATCCACTACCATCAGCAGTGTTGCTAGTATCCACTACCCACAGCAGCAGTGGTGCTAGTATCCACTACCATCAGCAGCAGTGTTGCTAGTATCCACTACCGTCATCAGCAGTGTTGCTAGTATCCACTACCATCAGCAGCAGTGTTGCTAGTATCCACTACCATCAGCAGCAGTGTTGCTGATGTCCACTACCATCATCAGCAGTGTTGCTAGTATCCACTACCATCAGCAGCAGTGTTGCTGGTGTCCACTACCATCATCAGCAGTGTTGCTAGTATCCACTACCATCAGCAGCAGTGTTGCTAGTATCCACTACCATCAGCAGCAGTGTTGCTGATGTCCACTACCATCATCAGCAGTGTTGCTAGTATCCACTACCAGCAGCAGTGTTGCTGGTGTCCACTACCATCACCAGCAGTGTTGCTAGTATCCACTACCATCAGCAGCAGTGTTGCTGGTGTCCACAACCTTCACCAGCAGTGTTGCTAGTATCCACTACCATCAGCAGCAGTGTTGCTAGTATCCACTACCATCAGCAGCACTGTTGCTGGTGTCCACTACCATCATCAGCAGTGTTGCTAGTATCCACTACCATCAGCAGCAGTGTTGCTAGTATCCACTACCATCAGCAGCAGTGTTGCTAGTATCCACTACCATCAGCAGCAGTGTTGCTGGTGTCCACTACCATCATCAGCAGTGTTGCTAGTATCCACTACCATCAGCAGCAGTGTTGCTAGTATCCACTACCATCAGCAGCAGTGTTGCTGGTGTCCACTACCATCACCAGCAGTGTTGCTAGTATCCACTACCATCACCAGCAGTGTTGCTAGTGTCCACTACCATCACCAGCAGTGTTGCTAGTATCCACTATAAACCACCAGCAGTGTTGCTAGTGTCCACTACCATCACCAGCAGTGTTGCTGGTGTCCACTACCATCAGCAGGAGTGTTGCTAGTATCCACTACCATCACCAGCAGTGTTGCTAGTGTCCACTACCATCACCAGCAGTGTTGCTAGTATCCACTACCATCACCAGCAGTGTTGCTAGTGTCCACTACCATCACCAGCAGTGTTGCTAGTGTCCACTACCATCACCAGCAGTGTTGCTAGTGTCCACTACCATCACCAGCAGTGTTGCTAGTGTCCACTACCATCACCAGCAGTGTTGCTAGTGTCCACTACCATCACCATCAGTGTTGCTGGTGTCCACTACCATCACCAGCAATGTTGCTAGTATCCACTACCATCACCAGCAGTGTTGCTAGTGTCCACTACCATCACCAGCAGTGTTGCTAGTGTCCACTACCATCACCAGTAGTGTTGCTAGTGTCCACTACCATCACCAGCAGTGTTGCTAGTATCCACTACCATCACCAGCAGTGTTGCTAGTGTCCACTACCATCACCAGCAGTGTTGCTAGTGTCCACTACCATCAGCAGCAGTGTTGCTGGTGTCCACTACCATCAGCAGCAGTGTTGCTAGTATCCACTACCATCAGCAGCAGTGTTGCTCGTATCCATTACCATCAGCAGCAGTGTTGCTAGTATCCACTACCATCAGCAGCAGTGTTGCTAGTATCCACTACCATCAGGAGCAGTGTTGCTAGTATCCACTACCATCAGCAGCAGTGTTGCTAGTGTCCACTACCATCACCATCAGTGTTGCTAGTATCCACTACCATCAGCAGCAGTGGTGCTAATATCCATAAACATCAGCAGCAGTGTTGCTAGTGTCCACTACTATCACCAGCAGTGTTGCTAGTATCCACTACCATCAGCAGCAGTGTTGCTAGTATCCACTACCATCAGCAGCAGTGTTGCTAGTATCCACTACCATCAGCAGCAGTGTTGCTAGTATCCACTACCATCAGCAGCAGTGTTGCTAGTATTCACTACCATCAGCAGCAGTGTTGCTAGTATCCACTACCATCAGCAGCAGTGTTGCTAGTATCCACTACCATCAGCAGCAGTGTTGCTAGTATCCACTACCATCAGCAGCAGTGTTGCTAGTATCCACTACCATCAGCAGCAGTGTTGCTAGTATCCACTACCATCAGGAGCAGTGTTGCTAGTATCCACTACCATCAGCAGCAGTGTTGCTAGTGTCCACTACCATCACCAGCAGTGTTGCTAGTATCCACTACCATCAGCAGCAGTGTTGCTAATATCCATAAACATCAGCAGCAGTGTTGCTAGTGTCCACTACCATCACCAGCAGTGTTGCTAGTATCCACTACGATCAGCAGCAGTGTTGCTAGTATCCACTACCATCAGCAGCAGTGTTGCTAGTATCCACTACCATCAGCAGCAGTGTTGCTAGTATCCACTACCATCAGCAGCAGTGTTGCTAGTATTCACTACCATCAGCAGCAGTGTTGCTAGTATCCACTACCATCAGCAGCAGTGTTGCTAGTATCCACTACCATCACCAGCAGTGTTGCTAGTATTCACTACCATCAGCAGCAGTGTTGCTAGTATCCACTACCATCAGCAGCAGTGTTGCTGGTGTCCACCTGGACTATGTTGTAGCCTTCAGTGTGGTTGGTAACTCCGGGTTAGTTAAATGCGGGTCGTGGTCTCCCAAGACTTAATTTACACATTATTGATAAGTCTCCTTGAGAGTTGTATACATCTTAGTTTATGCAGTAATCGCGAACAAACGATACAGGATGCAAAAGAACGACAGGGAGAGCTGAATGATAGCTCTAGGTCTTTCGTGTTGCAATCAACACATCATCAGGACTTGCATCATCAGGAAGTCCAAGCAGATTCGTTCAGGGAAACGTTTTTGCTTGAATGAGTAGAAACGTTCTCCTGAACGAATGTGTTTGGACTTCCTACTCATTTCTTCAACACTGCAAGTCATGATAATGTGTTGATTGCAGCACGATAGCCCTAGAGCTATCATTCAACTTCCCCTGCTGTTGTTTTACATCTTAGCTTATATACCCTGAGGTATATATCTGTGCGTATAGACACTGAGGGGCATATATCTTTGAATACGTCGAGACGTACTCAACTAATTGTGGTTGTGGTCTAGTCTCAGCTCTTGGCCCCGCCTCTCCTCTAGCTGCTACTGGGTTCACCCTCCTTGCTGCGTGAGCAATATCATACCTATTTTAAAGCTATGTATGGATTTCGCCGCTATCATTTCACTATTTAGGTCGTTCCACTTCCTGGCCAATCTAAGGCTGAAGAAGTATTTCCTAACATGTCTCTGACTCATCTGTGTTTTTAACTTCCAGCTGTGCCGTCGTGTACTTGATACCAGCCTCTTAGACTCGTTTTACCCACCCTGTCATTTCATTCTAGTATAATATACGTCATAATTCTGTCACCTCTGGTCCTTTTGTTCTCTGATGTCGTCAGGTCTAACTCCTCTAGGCTTTCCTCGTAGCTCATACCCCTCAGCTCTGGAACTATGCTCGTTGCAAATCTTTGCGCTTGTTCAGCATTCTTTACATATTTTATCAGGTGTGGGTTCCATATTGGCGCTGCATACTCTAATATGGGCCTGACATGGTATAAGGTGGTAAATGCCTCCTTGTTGACGTTCCTGAAAGCTGGCCTGAAATTTGTCAGCCTGTCTCAGTAAAGCAGTGAGGCAGGGTACTGACCCTGTCCTCACAAGGACTGAGCAGTGAGGCAGGGTACTGACCCTGTCCTCACAAGGACTGAGCAGTGAGGCAGGGTACTGACCCTGTCCTCACAAGGACTGAGCAGTGAGGCAGGGTACTGACCCTGTCCTCACAAGGACTGAGCAGTGAGGCAGGGTACTGACCCTGTCCTCACAAGGACTGAGCAGTGAGGCAGGGTACTGACCCTGTCCTCACAAGGACTGAGCAGTGAGGCAGGGTACTGACCCTGTCCTCACAAGGACTGAGCAGTGAGGCAGGGTACTGACCCTGTCCTCACAAGGACTGAGCAGTGAGGCAGGGTACTGACCCTGTCCTCACAAGGACTGAGCAGTGAGGCAGGGTACTGACCCTGTCCTCACAAGGACTGAGCAGTGAGGCAGGGTACTGACCCTGTCCTCACAAGGACTGAGCAGTGAGGCAGGGTACTGACCCTGTCCTCACAAGGACTGAGCAGTGAGGCAGGGTACTGACCCTGTCCTCACAAGGACTGAGCAGTGAGGCAGGGTACTGACCCTGTCCTCACAAGGACTGAGCAGTGAGGCAGGGTACTGACCCTGTCCTCACAAGGACTCAGCAGCAGTACTGAGTCCTCGCAAGGACTCAGCAGTGAGGCTACTGACCCTGTCCTCACAAGGACTGAGCAGTGAGGCAGGGTACTGACCCTGTCCTCACAAGGACTGAGCAGTGAGGCAGGGTACTGACCCTGTCCTCACAAGGACTGAGCAGTGAGGCAGGGTACTGACCCTGTCCTCACAAGGACTGAGCAATGAGGCAGGGTACTGACCCTGTCCTCACAAGGACTGAGTAGTGAGGTAGGGTACTGACCCTGTCCTCACAAGGACTGAGCAGTGAGGCAGGGTACTGACCCTGTCCTCACAAGGACTCAGCAGTGAGGCAGGGTACTGACCCTGTCCTCAAGGACTGAGCAGTGAGGCAGGGTACTGACCCTGTCCTCACAAGGACTGAGCAGTGAGGCAGGGTACTGACCCTGTCCTCACAAGGACTGAGCAGTGAGGCAGGGTACTGACGCTGTCCTCACAAGGACTGAGCAGTGAGGCAGGGTACTGACGCTGTCCTCACAAGGACTGAGCAGTGAGGCAGGGTACTGACGCTGTCCTCACAAGGACTGAGCAGTGAGGCAGGGTACTGACGCTGTCCTCACAAGGACTGAGCAGTGAGGCAGGGTACTGACGCTGTCCTCACAAGGACTGAGCAGTGAGGCAGGGTACTGACGCTGTCCTCACAAGGACTGAGCAGTGAGGCAGGGTACTGACGCTGTCCTCACAAGGACTCAGCAGTGAGGCAGGGTACTGACGCTGTCCTCACAAGGACTGAGCAGTGAGGCAGGGTACTGACGCTGTCCTCACAAGGACTCAGCAGTGAGGCAGGGTACTGACGCTGTCCTCACAAGGACTCAGCAGTGAGGCAGGGTACTGACGCTGTCCTCACAAGGACTGAGCAGTGAGGCAGGGTACTGACGCTGTCCTCACAAGGACTGAGCAGTGAGGCAGGGTACTGACGCTGTCCTCACAAGGACTCAGCAGTGAGGCAGGGTACTGACGCTGTCCTCACAAGGACTCAGCAGTGAGGCAGGGTACTGACGCTGTCCTCACAAGGACTCAGCAGTGAGGCAGGGTACTGACGCTGTCCTCACAAGGACTCAGCAGTGAGGCAGGGTACTGACGCTGTCCTCACAAGGACTCAGCAGTGAGGCAGGGTACTGACGCTGTCCTCACAAGGACTCAGCAGTGAGGCAGGGTACTGACGCTGTCCTCACAAGGACTCAGCAGTGAGGCAGGGTACTGACGCTGTCCTCACAAGGACTCAGCAGTGAGGCAGGGTACTGACGCTGTCCTCACAAGGACTCAGCAGTGAGGCAGGGTACTGACGCTGTCCTCACAAGGACTCAGCAGTGAGGCAGGGTACTGACGCTGTCCTCACAAGGACTCAGCAGTGTGGCAGGGTACTGACGCTGTCCTCACAAGGACTGAGCAGTGAGGCAGGGTACTGACCCTGTCCTCACAAGGACTCAGCAGTGAGGCAGGGTACTGACGCTGTCCTCACAAGGACTGAGCAGTGAGGCAGGGTACTGACGCTGTCCTCACAAGGACTCAGCAGTGTGGCAGGGTACTGACGCTGTCCTCACAAGGACTGAGCAGTGAGGCAGGGTACTGACCCTGTCCTCGCAAGGACTCAGCAGTGAGGCAGGGTACTGACGCTGTCCTCACAAGGACTGAGCAGTGAGGCAGGGTACTGACGCTGTCCTCACAAGGACTGAGCAGTGAGGCAGGGTACTGACGCTGTCCTCACAAGGACTCAGCAGTGTGGCAGGGTACTGACGCTGTCCTCACAAGGACTGAGCAGTGAGGCAGGGTACTGACCCTGTCCTCACAAGGACTCAGCAGTGAGGCAGGGTACTGACGCTGTCCTCACAAGGACTGAGCAGTGAGGCAGGGTACTGACGCTGTCCTCACAAGGACTCAGCAGTGTGGCAGGGTACTGACGCTGTCCTCACAAGGACTGAGCAGTGAGGCAGGGTACTGACGCTGTCCTCACAAGGACTCAGCAGTGAGGCAGGGTACTGACGCTGTCCTCACAAGGACTCAGCAGTGAGGCAGGGTACTGACGCTGTCCTCACAAGGACTCAGCAGTGAGGCAGGGTACTGACGCTGTCCTCACAAGGACTCAGCAGTGAGGCAGGGTACTGACGCTCTCCTCACAAGGACTCAGCAGTGAGGCAGGGTACTGACGCTGTCCTCACAAGGACTCAGCAGTGTGGCAGGGTACTGACGCTGTCCTCACAAGGACTGACCAGTGAGGCAGGGTACTGACCCTGTCCTCACAAGGACTCAGCAGTGAGGCAGGGTACTGACGCTGTCCTCACAAGGACTGAGCAGTGAGGCAGGGTACTGACGCTGTCCTCACAAGGACTCAGCAGTGTGGCAGGGTACTGACGCTGTCCTCACAAGGACTGAGCAGTGAGGCAGGGTACTGACCCTGTCCTCGCAAGGACTCAGCAGTGAGGCAGGGTACTGACGCTGTCCTCACAAGGACTGAGCAGTGAGGCAGGGTACTGACGCTGTCCTCACAAGGACTGAGCAGTGAGGCAGGGTACTGACGCTGTCCTCACAAGGACTCAGCAGTGTGGCAGGGTACTGACGCTGTCCTCACAAGGACTGAGCAGTGAGGCAGGGTACTGACCCTGTCCTCACAAGGACTCAGCAGTGAGGCAGGGTACTGACGCTGTCCTCACAAGGACTGAGCAGTGAGGCAGGGTACTGACGCTGTCCTCACAAGGACTCAGCAGTGTGGCAGGGTACTGACGCTGTCCTCACAAGGACTGAGCAGTGAGGCAGGGTACTGACGCTGTCCTCACAAGGACTCAGCAGTGAGGCAGGGTACTGACGCTGTCCTCACAAGGACTCAGCAGTGAGGCAGGGTACTGACGCTGTCCTCACAAGGACTCAGCAGTGAGGCAGGGTACTGACCCTGTCCTCACAAGGACTCAGCAGTGAGGCAGGGTACTGACGCTGTCCTCACAAGGACTCAGCAGTGAGGCAGGGTACTGACCCTGTCCTCACAAGGACTCAGCAGTGAGGCAGGGTACTGACGCTGTCCTCACAAGGACTGAGCAGTGAGGCAGGGTACTGACGCTGTCCTCACAAGGACTCAGCAGTGAGGCAGGGTACTGACGCTGTCCTCACAAGGACTCAGCAGTGAGGCAGGGTACTGACGCTGTCCTCACAAGGACTCAGCAGTGAGGCAGGGTACTGACGCTGTCCTCACAAGGACTCAGCAGTGAGGCAGGGTACTGACGCTGTCCTCACAAGGACTCAGCAGTGAGGCAGGGTACTGACGCTGTCCTCACAAGGACTGAGCAGTGAGGCAGGGTACTGACGCTGTCCTCACAAGGACTGAGCAGTGAGGCAGGGTACTGACGCTGTCCTCACAAGGACTCAGCAGTGAGGCAGGGTACTGACGCTGTCCTCACAAGGACTCAGCAGTGAGGCAGGGTACTGACGCTGTCCTCACAAGGACTCAGCAGTGAGGCAGGGTACTGACGCTGTCCTCACAAGGACTCAGCAGTGAGGCAGGGTACTGACGCTGTCCTCACAAGGACTCAGCAGTGAGGCAGGGTACTGACGCTGTCCTCACAAGGACTGAGCAGTGAGGCAGGGTACTGACCCTGTCCTCACAAGGACTCAGCAGTGAGGCAGGGTACTGACGCTGTCCTCACAAGGACTCAGCAGTGAGGCAGGGTACTGATCCTGTCCTCACAAGGACTCAGCAGTGAGGCAGGGTACTGACGCTGTCCTCACAAGGACTGAGCAGTGAGGCAGGGTACTGACGCTGTCCTCACAAGGACTCAGCAGTGTGGCAGGGTACTGACGCTGTCCTCACAAGGACTCAGCAGTGAGGCAGGGTACTGACGCTGTCCTCACAAGGACTCAGCAGTGAGGCAGGGTACTGACGCTGTCCTCACAAGGACTCAGCAGTGAGGCAGGGTACTGACGCTGTCCTCACAAGGACTCAGCAGTGAGGCAGGGTACTGACGCTGTCCTCACAAGGACTCAGCAGTGAGGCAGGGTACTGATCCTGTCCTCACAAGGACTCAGCAGTGAGGCAGGGTACTGACGCTGTCCTCACAAGGACTGAGCAGTGAGGCAGGGTACTGATCCTGTCCTCACAAGGACTCAGCAGTGAGGCAGGGTACTGACGCTGTCCTCACAAGGACTCAGCAGTGAGGCAGGGTACTGACGCTGTCCTCACAAGGACTCAGCAGTGAGGCAGGGTACTGACGCTGTCCTCACAAGGACTCAGCAGTGAGGCAGGGTACTGATCCTGTCCTCACAAGGACTCAGCAGTGAGGCAGGGTACTGACGCTGTCCTCACAAGGACTCAGCAGTGAGGCAGGGTACTGACGCTGTCCTCACAAGGACTCAGCAGTGAGGCAGGGTACTGATCCTGTCCTCACAAGGACTCAGCAGTGAGGCAGGGTACTGACGCTGTCCTCACAAGGACTCAGCAGTGAGGCAGGGTACTGACGCTGTCCTCACAAGGACTGAGCAGTGAGGCAGGGTACTGACGCTGTCCTCACAAGGACTCAGCAGTGAGGCAGGGTACTGACGCTGTCCTCACAAGGACTCAGCAGTGAGGCAGGGTACTGATCCTGTCCTCACAAGGACTCAGCAGTGAGGCAGGGTACTGACGCTGTCCTCACAAGGACTGAGCAGTGAGGCAGGGTACTGATCCTGTCCTCACAAGGACTCAGCAGTGAGGCAGGGTACTGACGCTGTCCTCACAAGGACTCAGCAGTGAGGCAGGGTACTGACCCTGTCCTCACAAGGACTCAGCAGTGAGGCAGGGTACTGACGCTGTCCTCACAAGGACTGAGCAGTGAGGCAGGGTACTGACGCTGTCCTCACAAGGACTCAGCAGTGAGGCAGGGTACTGACCCTGTCCTCACAAGGACTCAGCAGTGAGGCAGGGTACTGACGCTGTCCTCACAAGGACTCAGCAGTGAGGCAGGGTACTGACGCTGTCCTCACAAGGACTCAGCAGTGAGGCAGGGTACTGACGCTGTCCTCACAAGGACTCAGCAGTGAGGCAGGGTACTGACCCTGTCCTCACAAGGACTCAGCATTAATAACACACTGACACTTTATCCAGTGTCACCACAGAATATACCATAACAACAACATACTGACATTAATAACACTTGTGTGCTTCGCAAACATAGAAGTGTTGCGTTGAAAATGGTATAAGATAACGACAAGTTGATGATTAAGACATGTGCAGCAGTTAGGTATCTTTGTCGATGAAACGTTTCGCCTACACAGTAGGCTTCTTCAGTCAAATACAGAGGTAGCAGGTGTAGTAGTGGATTGGAGATGATGTAATCAGTCAAGTAACATTGGAGAAAGTATTTGAGGTGGTCAGTCCCTCAGCCTGGAGAAGAGTTCAGTCCATGGAGCTCAACTCTTCTCCAGGCTGAGGGACTATTTCTCCAAGGTTGATAGACTGATTACATCAACGTCATTTTACTGCTACACCTGCTGCCTCTGTATTAGACTGAAGAAGCCTACTGTGTAGGCAAAAGGTTTCGACAAAAATACCCAGCTGTTTCACATGTCTTAATCATCAAGACAGAAGTTCTGCAGACCCACAGTATATATGACAGCAGGAGGCAGCCGGCGTGGTGAATTGTAGCGAGCTACACGAAGCACAAAGTGAGAGGAGTGCAGACACGACTCTCAGATAACAACAACAACACCTTACCATAACACAGCTCCGTCTGAGCGAGTGAGAGAGATATCCAGAGGAGCCGGGGTTATGCATGAAACCTGCAGCAAGTGAGCGAAATAACCCGCTTACGTCACTCAATTACCAAGACCAACTCTCTTGTCAGATATCTAAAACATTACGAGAGGGAGAGAGAGGAAAAGAATTAACAAGAAGGATCGAGGAAGCAAGGAGCGTGGGAACCATGCCAGTTCACCACCTGGGTACAATGATTTTCACTGAGTCTACGCTAGAGACCTCCACCATACTCTTATTCCACATGTTACCTCTCACATAATGTAGCATTGAATCACATGACCTTATACTGTTGTCGCTACATTACTACTAGACCAGGGTACAGGTGAGAGCTCCACTAGACCAGGGTACAGGTGTGGGATCTCCATTAGACCAGGGTACAGGTGAGAGTGCCACTAGACCAGGGTACAGGTGAGAGTGCCACTAGACCAGGGTACAGGTGAAAGTGCCACTAGACCAGGGTACAGGTGAGAGTACCACTAGACCAGGGTACAGGTGAGAGTACCACTAGACCAGGGTACAGGTGAGAGTACCACTAGACCAGGGTACAGGTGAGAGTACCACTAGACCAGGGTACAGGTGAGAGTACCACTAGACCAGGGTACAGGTGAGAGTACCACTAGACCAGGGTACAGGTGAGAGTACCACTAGACCAGGGTACAGGTGAGAGTACCACTAGACCAGGGTACAGGTGAGAGTACCACTAGACCAGGGTACAGGTGAGAGCTCCACTAGACCAGGGTACAGGTGTGGGAGCTCCACTAGACCAGGGTACAGGTGTGGGAGCTCCACTAGACCAGGGTACAGGTGAGAGTACCACTAGACCAGGGTACAGGTGAGAGTACCACTAGACCAGGGTACAGGTGAGAGTGCCACTAGACCAGGGTACAGGTGAGAGTACCACTAGACCAGGGTACAGGTGAGAGTACCACTAGACCAGGGTACAGGTGAGAGTACCACTAGACCAGGGTACAGGTGAGAGTACCACTAGACCAGGGTACAGGTGAGAATACCACTAGACCAGGGTACATGCGAGAGTACCACTAGACCAGGGTACAGGTGTGGGAGCTCCACTAGACCAGGGTACAGGTGTGGGAGCTCCACTAGACTAGGGTACAGGTGAGAGTGCCACTAGACCAGGGTACAGGTGAGAGTACCACTAGACCAGGGTACAGGTGAGAGTACCACTAGACCAGGGTACAGGTGAGAGTACCACTAGACCAGGGTACAGGTGAGAGTGCCACTAGACCAGGGTACAGGTAAGAGTGCCACTAGACCAGGGTACAGGTGAGAGTACCACTAGACCAGGGTACAGGTGAGAGTACCACTAGACCAGGGTACAGGTGAGAGTACCACTAGACAAGGGTACAGGTGAGAGTACCACTAGACCAGGGTACAGGTGAGAGTACCACTAGACCAGGGTACATGTGAGAGTACCACTAGACCAGGGTACAGGTGAGAGTACCACTAGACCAGGGTACAGGTGAGAGTACCACTAGACCAGGGTACAGGTGTGTGAGCTCCACTAGACCAGGGTACAGGTGAGAGTGCCACTAGACCATGGTACAGGTGAGAGTACCACTAAACCAGGGTACAGGTGAGAGTGCCACTAGACCAGGGTACAGGTGAGAGTACCACTAGACCAGGGTACAGGTGTGGGAGCTCCACTAGACCAGGGTACAGGTGAGAGTGCCACTAGACCAGGGTACAGGTGAGAGTACCACTAAACCAGGGTACAGGTGAGAGTGCCACTAGACCAGGGTACAGGTGAGAGTACCACTAGACCAGGGTACAGGTGAGAGTACCACTAGACCAGGGTACAGGTGTGGGAGCTCCACTAGACCAGGGTACAGGTGAGAGTGCCACTAGACCAGGGTACAGGTGAGAGTACCACTAAACCAGGGTACAGGTGAGAGTGCCACTAGACCAGGGTACAGGTGAGAGTACCACTAGACCAGGGTACAGGTGTGGGAGCTCCACTAGACCAGGGTACAGGTGAGAGTGCCACTAGACCAGGGTACAGGTGAGAATACCACTAAACCAGGGTACAGGTGAGAGTGCCACTAGACCAGGGTACAGGTGAGAGTGACACTAGACCAGGGTACAGGTGAGAGTACCACTAGACCAGGGTACAGGTGAGAGTACCACTAGACCAGGGTACAGGTGAGAATACCACTAGACCAGGGTACATGTGAGAGTACCACTAGACCAGGGTACAGGTGTGGGAGCTCCACTAGACCAGGGTACAGGTGTGGGAGCTCCACTAGACCAGGGTACAGGTGAGAGTGCCACTAGACCAGGGTACAGGTGAGAGTACCACTAGACCAGGGTACAGGTGAGAGTACCACTAGACCAGGGTACAGGTGAGAGTGCCACTAGACCAGGGTACAGGTGAGAGTACCACTAGACCAGGGTACAGGTGAGAGTACCACTAGACCAGGGTACAGGTGAGAGTACCACTAGACCAGGGTACAGGTGAGAGTACCACTAGACCAGGGTACAGGTGAGAGTACCACTAGACCAGGGTACAGGTGAGAGTACCACTAGACCAGGGTACAGGTGAGAGTGCCACTAGACCAGGGTACAGGTGAGAGTACCACTAGACCAGGGTACAGGTGAGAGTACCACTAGACCAGGGTACAGGTGAGAGTACCACTAGACCAGGGTACAGGTGAGAGTGCCACTAGACCAGGGTACAGGTGAGAGTACCACTAGACCAGGGTACAGGTGAGAGTACCACTAGACCAGGGTACAGGTGAGAGTACCACTAGACCAGGGTACAGGTGTGTGAGCTCCACTAGACCAGGGTACAGGTCAGAGTACCACTAGACCAGGGTACAGGTGAGAGTGCCACTAGACCAGGGTACAGGTGAGAGTGCCACTAGACCAGGGTACAGGTGAGAGTACCACTAGACCAGGGTACATGTGAGAGTACCAATAGACCAGGGTACAGGTGAGAGTACCACTAGACCAGGGTACAGGTGAGAGTACCACTAGACCAGGGTACAGGTGAGAGTGCCACTAGACCAGGGTACAGGTGAGATTACCACTAGACCAGGGTACAGGTGAGATTACCACTAGACCAGGGTACAGGTGAGAGTACCACTAGACCAGGGTACAGGTGAGAGTACCACTAGACCAGGGTACAGGTGAGAGTACCACTAGACCAGGGTACAGGTGAGAGTACCCCTAGACCAGGGTACAGGTGAGAGCTCCACTAGACCAGGGTACAGGTGTGGGAGCTCCACTAGACCAGGGTACAGGTGAGAGTACCACTAGACCAGGGTACAGGCGAGAGTGCCACTTGACCAGGGTACAGGTGAGAGTACCACTAGACCAGGGTACAGGTGAGAGCTCCACTAGGCCAGGGTACAGGTGAGAGTACCACTAGACCAGAGTACAGGTGAGAGTGCCACTAGACCAGGGTACAGGTGAGAGCTGCACTAGACCAGGGTACAGGTGAGAGTACCACTAGACCAGGATACAGGTGAGAGTACCACTAGACCAGGATACAGGTGAGAGTACCACTAGACCAGGGTACAGGTGAGAGTACCACTAGACCAGGGTACAGGTGAGAGTACCACTAGACCAGGGTACGGGGGAGAGTGCCACTTGACCAGGGTACAGGTGAGAGCTCCACTAGGCCAGGGTACAGGTGAGAGTACCACTAGACCAGGGTACAGGTGAGAGTGCCACTAGACCAGGGTACAGGTGAGAGCTCCACTAGACCAGGGTACAGGTGAGAGTACCACTAGACCAGGATACAGGTGAGAGTACCACTAGACCAGGGTACAGGTGAGAGTACCACTAGACCAGGGTACAGGTGAGAGTGCCACTAGACCAGGGTACAGGTGAGAGTACCACTAGACCAGGGTACAGGTGAGAGTACCACTAGACCAGGGTACAGGTGAGAGTACCACTAGACCAGGGTACAGGTGAGAGTACCACTAGACCAGGGTACAGGTGAGAGTACCACTAGACCAGGGTACAGGTGAGAGTACCACTTGGGTACCACGGCCTCCAGAAAATAAATGCATTGGATTCTCAGTCTGTTACATTCAGGAAAGTGTGAAATTCATACATTCTGTGTGCGAGGGTAGAGTTTCAGGTGATGTTCCCGGCTCTTAGCTTTCAGTGTAGCAGCGTGTTTGATACTAGCCTCTCGAGCCGGTATTTCCAAGAATGTCTTGCTGTTCTGGCCTCTCCCGTGCCAAAGTTTGCCTGTGTGTGTGTGTGTGTGTGTGTGTGTGTGTGTGTGTGTGTGTGTGTGTGTGTGTGTGTGTGTGTGTGTGTGTGTGTTTGGAAGGGAGAGATTCCCGAGTGCCTGTGTAATAGAATAGTTGTTAGGAAAATCGAGTTACAAGGAAATTGTTGTACTCACGAGCTTTGGTTACACACGAAGAGGGGTAGATGGTTGTCACTTGTAAAGTGCCTGACCTTCTCTCTCTCTCAACCCTTCATCTGTCCACCGCCACCACCTGCCACCGTCACCACCACCAGGTGTATGGAAGTGGACCTGCTGCTGGTTGGACTACCAATAAATCTTGGTGTTGATAAGTTTGAGTTGGTATTATTGTCAGTGTAAAGTAGGTGGTAGGTGTTGTGGTGATGTGTGTAGCACAGGTGATGATGATAGTGATGCGTGTTATCATTGGAAGAAGGTGGTGATGGCGTGGTAGGTGTTGACATTCCATGTTAATAGTGGGTTGAGTAAGCGTGGACAAATGTTGCCAGAAGAGGCTGGTGTAAACAACTCGTGTTGAAGTGCCAGACTCGTGATGGTAAAGGTGAGGCTGCACCTGTCATGGAGGAGTAACAGGAGGCTTGCTTGTAGCGTACGTGGAGGTGAGGCTGCATCTGTCATGGAGGAGTAACAGGAGGCTTGCTTGTAGCGTACGTGGAGGTGAGGCTGCATCTGTCATGGAGAAGTAACAGGAGGCTTGCTTGTAGCATACCTACCTGTCTGCAAGGATTACAACCGCCACAGATGCTCCTTATACTGGGAAGGTGCATCAGCCTCATATGTATACTGAAGATACAGGCTCCTAACACCTACAGTGAATCTCATGCCTCTTCTCCGATGCAAAACAACCATTGAGAAAATTGAAATTTCAAGTGCTTTCGTGATTTCTCACATTATCAAGGACCTGTGCTTAGCGCTTCTTTTTGATTATAATAATAATAATAATAATAATAATAATAATCAAGGACCTGTTTCTCGATAATGTGAGAAATGACGAAAGCTCTTGGAATTTCAATATATATATATATATATATATATATATATATATATATATATATATATATATATATATATATATATATATATATATATATATATATATTATATATATTATATTATATAAATTATATATATTATATATATTATATTATATATATTATATTATATATATTATATATATTATATATATATATATATATATATATATAGCATATGAGAAGTTTTTACAAAGTAGAAGTGATGCAAGGAGGGAAGAGTATATGGAGAAAAAGAGAGAAGTTAAGAGAGTGGTGAAGCAATGTAAAAAGAGAGCAAATGAGAGAGTGGGTGAGATGTTATCAACAAATTTTGTTGAAAATAAGAAAAAGTTTCGGAGTGAGATTAACAAGTTAAGGAAGCCTAGAGAACAAATGGATTTGTCAGTTAAAAATAGGAGAGGAGAGTTATTAAATGGAGAGTTAGAGGTATTGGGAAGATGGAAGGAATATTTTGAGGAGTTGTTAAATGTTGATGAAGATAGGGAAGCTGTGATTTCGTGTATAGGGCAAGGAGGAATAACATCTTGTAGGAGTGAGGAAGAGCCAGTTGTGAGTGTGGGGGAAGTTCGTGAGGCAGTAGGTAAAATGAAAGGGGGTAAGGCAGCCTGGATTGATGGGATAAAGATAGAAATGTTAAAAGCAGGTGGGGATATAGTTTTGGAGTGGTTGGTGCAATTATTTAATAAATGTATGGAAGAGGGTAAGGTACCTAGGGATTGGCAGAGAGCATGCATAGTTCCTTTGTATAAAGGCAAAGGGGATAAAAGAGAGTGCAAAAATTATAGGGGGATAAGTCTGTTGAGTGTACCTGGTAAAGTGTATGGTAGAGTTATAATTGAAAGAATTAAGAGTAAGACGGAGAATAGGATAGCAGATGAACAAGGAGGCTTTAGGAAAGGTAGGGGGTGTGTGGACCAGGTGTTTACAGTGAAACATATAAGTGAACAGTATTTAGATAAGGCTAAAGAGGTCTTTGTGGCATTTATGGATTTGGAAAAGGCGTATGACAGGGTGGATAGGGGGGCAATGTGGCAGATGTTGCAAGTGTATGGTGTAGGAGGTAGGTTACTGAAAGCAGTGAAGAGTTTTTACGAGGATAGTGAGGCTCAAGTTAGAGTATGTAGGAAAGAGGGAAATTTTTTCCCAGTAAAAGTAGGCCTTAGACAAGGATGTGTGATGTCACCGTGGTTGTTTAATATATTTATAGATGGGGTTGTAAGAGAAGTAAATGCGAGGGTCTTGGCAAGAGGCGTGGAGTTAAAAGATAAAGAATCACACACAAAGTGGGAGTTGTCACAGCTGCTCTTTGCTGATGACACTGTGCTCTTGGGAGATTCTGAAGAGAAGTTGCAGAGATTGGTGGATGAATTTGGTAGGGTGTGCAAAAGAAGAAAATTAAAGGTGAATACAGGAAAGAGTAAGGTTATGAGGATAACAAAAAGATTAGGTGATGAAAGATTGAATATCAGATTGGAGGGAGAGAGTATGGAGGAGGTGAACGTATTCAGATATTTGGGAGTGGACGTGTCAGCGGATGGGTCTATGAAAGATGAGGTGAATCATAGAATTGATGAGGGAAAAAGAGTGAGTGGTGCACTTAGGAGTCTGTGGAGACAAAGAACTTTGTCCTTGGAGGCAAAGAGGGGAATGTATGAGAGTATAGTTTTACCAACGCTCTTATATGGGTGTGAAGCGTGGGTGATGAATGTTGCAGCGAGGAGAAGGCTGGAGGCAGTGGAGATGTCATGTCTGAGGGCAATGTGTGGTGTGAATATAATGCAGAGAATTCGTAGTTTGGAAGTTAGGAGGAGGTGCGGGATTACCAAAACTGTTGTCCAGAGGGCTGAGGAAGGGTTGTTGAGGTGGTTCGGACATGTAGAGAGAATGGAGCGAAACAGAATGACTTCAAGAGTGTATCAGTCTGTAGTGGAAGGAAGGCGGGGTAGGGGTCGGCCTAGGAAAGGTTGGAGAGAGGGGGTAAAGGAGGTTTTGTGTGCGAGGGGCTTGGACTTCCAGCAGGCATGCGTGAGCGTGTTTGATAGGAGTGAATGGAGATAAATGGTTTTTAATACTTGACGTGCTGTTGGAGTGTGAGCAAAGTAACATTTATGAAGGGATTCAGGGAAACCGGCAGGCCGGTCTTGAGTCCTGGAGATGGGAAGTACAGTGCCTGCACTCTGAAGGAGGGGTGTTAATGTTGCAGTTTGAAAAACTGTAGTGTAAAGCACCCTTCTGGCAAGACAGTGATGGAGTGAATGATGGTGAAAGTTTTTCTTTTTCGGGCCACCCTGCCTTGGTGGGAATCGGCCGGTGTGATAATATGCAAAATTTCGCCAAAATCATTCTGAACCTAACGAAAAAAATATATTTCATTGTGTTTGATTAGTATTAAATTACTGTAAACGTATATATATATATAAAATATATATATATATATATATATATATATATATATATATATATATATTCGGCACGACATATATATATATATATATATATATATATATATATATATATATATATATATATATATATATATATATATATATATATATATATATCGTCATGGTTGACTCTGATTAGTGTCACTAAGCTAAGAAGGTCCCCTGGTCCCCTCGTAATGGTGGGTAGTCTCGGGCACCAGTAACACCCACTATACACTCTCTCTCATAATACTTGTATATTAATTAGAGTACACTACAGCTGACTGTACTGTGACAGTCATAGATCGTAGTTACACTTCCACACGAATTTACGGTCGATATCTGTCTCCCTTTGTTGTTGCCACCCACCACCTACTCGCTGAACACCCACCCACCACCTACTCCGTTGTTTACCCATGGCGAGCACCTTGAAGCTTCGCATACAGTCGTCAGGTACTACTAATTACATTTTTATTCCCGTCGTGTATTGTCAAAGGAAGGCTTGCTCCCAGGTCTAAGATGTGGACACAGGACACTTAATGGCTTGGTTTACTACCTCTGTTTGATGTGAGGGTGTTGTGGAGGTTGTAGGACAGGTGAAGCAGGGAGAGATAGTGATATGACAGGTGAGAAAAAAAGGGGGAGAGGGGGGATAGGGACACAAGTGAGGCAGGAAGAGTGAGAGACGGGGGGTAGTGAGACAGGCGAGGCAGGAAGAGAGATGGAGAGAGAGAGAAGGGGGGGAGGTAGAGAGATAATTGAGGCAGGGAAGGAGAGAGATGGGGGGAAGGAGATAGGCGAGGCGAGGCAGGAAGGGTGAATGAGTTAGGGGGGTGAAGTGAAGCAGCAGCAGCAGTGTGCCTGTGTTCTGGCAATGTTGTGAGGAACATTGAACTCTGGTAGACACAAGTGTTCCAGCAGCATGATGGAGTGTGTGCCATTTTACTCTCATATTTTATGAATGTCGTAAGCTGCTACACTTGTTGTTACCTTGCACCTGCTGCAGTTGCGTTGTTGTTCTGCACGTGCCACAGCTTTTTGTTGCCGCCTTACATGTGCTGCAACAGTTATGTTGCCCTGCACGTGCCGCAGCTGTTGTGTTACCTTACATGTGCTGCAACAGTTGTGTTGCCCTGCACGTGCCGCAGCTGTGTTACCTTACATGTGCTGCAACAGTTGTGTTGCCCTGCACGTGCCGCAGCTGTTGTTACCTTACATGTGCTGCAACAGTTGTGTTGTCCTGCACGTGCCGCAGCTGTTGTGTTACCTTACATGTGCTGCAACAGTTGTGTTGCCCTGCACGTGCCGCAGCTGTTGTGTTACCTTACATGTGCTGCAACAGTTGTGCTATTGTCTTACATGTTCTTAAGCTGCTGTGTTGTCATGCGTGTGTGTCCCGACTCTGGCTCGTGTATTGTGTCACAAACAAAATTGAAATTAATGTTTTTCATTGTTATAAGCTACCTCTTGTTGGAGGACCACCTGTAACTCCTCCTCCTCTTGCTGTAGAGAATATTGACGGGGCTATATTGGGTTTCAGCGGCCACTGTGAACCTTTGAAGCACATTATTGCCAGAGTTAAGTGATCTATTGTGAGTTCCATTACTCACTGATGCTTCACTCAGGCTCGGTGCTGCTGCTGCTTCTGCTGCTGCTTCTGCTTCTGCTGCTGCTGCTGCTGCTTCTGCTGCTGCTGCTGCTGCTGCTGCTGCTGCTGCTGCTGCTGCTGTTGCTGCTCATACTGCTGCTGCTTATACTGCTACTGCTTATACTGCTACTGCTTATACTGCTACTGCTTATACTGCTGCTGCTCTACCTTCTGAAAGTGACGTCACTGTGTTGGCAATGTTGGCTTTTTATCACCATCATTATTGTGGCGCCATTGTAATTATTCTGTCATCAGCATACATGCCGTGATATACCTGTGACCATTTTCAAAAGTTTTCTACTGTTGTAGCCCGGCCTCAAGGCAAAGTTTTTTGCTGATTGCTTGGTCAACCAGGCTGTTAGCCGCCGGTTGGCCCACATAGCCACCACAATCTGGCTGATCTGGCACTGAGCGGAGGTAGTGATCAGGTTATCTTTTAAAAAATTAATTTTTTTCTGACAGTATTTCTGATATCTGCTGATAGCAGGTTGTGCCTTCGACCATGCATGTTACTCTTTAGTATGGCTGTCATTCTTAAATGTGGACTGGTTTTTTTACAAGTGCCTTTAAATGAGAACTTTTCCCAAAAACTGGAAAATTTGTAAATGTCACAGTAGTGTAAAAAAAATGTAAATTGTGTTACATGCATGTAAATCTGATGATGGAGCTTGTGGTGTGTTTGGGGGAGAGGAGGGTTGCATGGGGAGATGGGAGAGGGTGTGGGGAGGGAATAAGGGGGTAATGGTTATCTAAGAGACAGGTGGTGGTCATTAGTGTGAGGGGTGCAGCAGCTGGTGACGTCTTTTTACTGTTTTCACAGCTGGTGGTGGTCCAGGAGCCTCTCTTGTGTCAACCTGGCCCCCACCCCTCTAATCTCTTTCGCATGGTGTCTGTGTATGGAAGGTAAGGTGGTTTGGTGATACATGGTGTGCGGTCAGGCACAAGGGTTTGTGTGACGTGTAGGAAGTAGGTAGGAAAGAAAGAGGGAGGAACTCGTGGTAAGAGAGGGACGAAGGGAAAGAAGTATGCATTAGGGAAAGCATGGAGAAACCTCACTTGGTCCACACATACCCATTTTTCTTGCTTGTTCCTGACGTCGTGATCACTTGGATCCATTGTGACTTATCTGGCACCTCCAGCAACTTATCTAGTTCCCTCTCCTAAACTTTTGTTTCTGCAAATTTCCTCAGAATTCCTGGTAGAAGAGTCGAGGAGATTGACTTTCTAAACCACTCCCAGTATCTTTGGTGACCCAAATTGTTAGTGACATTTTGCACGCTTTATTACTGTAGTCAGTCACTCGTGATTGTTAGTAGCTGTATTCTGTAGTCAGTCACTGGTGATACAGCCTCGCAGTCCTCGCCTTTACTTGTAATAATAGAAGCCTGATCGTCTTGCACATAACGAATAAAATAATCAATACTGTGGCTGGAATAATTTACCCAAACCCCGCATTTAGGAACCCTTGTGCATCTTGCAGGTGCTTGTGACCGCACACCAGCGCCCTACAGGGACTCCCTGACTTAATGCCAGTGTAAGGTTTGTGGAGAACTAGTTACATATGTACTTTTCTGCATGAAACAAACATCTGTTAACAAAAATCTGTTAACAGCAGGATATCCAGCAGCCTCTCCCTAGACATCCTTTCAGGGTGCCGTTCCAGATTCCACAGTGGCTGTTGATTAACAATTTTCTTGAATATAAAAATGGTATAAAATACCGACAGGTTATTAGGTAAAACACGTATGCAACAGTTAGGTATCTTTATTTCGAAATGAAGATACCTAACTGTTGCATACGTGTCTTACCTAACAACAATTTTCTTTGAAAACAATTTGCCCCAAAGGATACTTGGGTTTGGGTGAATCACCCACATATCACGGGATCTATTGGTAATTACAATCAAATCTCACCCCTACCTATTAGCTGCAGCTAACGTAATTAGGTGTGGGTATGCCTGGACTTACCTGGGTATTGTAACTGACCCAATATCCCCTAGTTTGTGGTAAGGGAAGTATATCCCGGTATCGTTGGCTCGAGTAGGCTGCTACAGATGCGTAGCTATGTCCTCACTCGTTGATAGGGAGTCACTTTGTTCATAACACCTGAATACATACCGCGACACAATCACTTATCGGGATTATACCGCCGATGATACACTCGTGTTTTTTTTTTTAACACTAATTTTCCTAGTGGAGAGTGACAGTATTTTAGAATTTACTGCACAAAGTCATTATTTTCTTTGTTCTCAGCGGGAGATTTATGACGTGGTTCATGCTCTCGTATCTGAATTCAGCCTAGCTTGTCGCCCTGCCCAGAGTCCACAAGTCGCCCTCTGCACAAAAGAACCGCTGAGTTCAGCTTTATATCTCTTCCTTCACATTGCAACAGTGTTCAGTACAAGAGGGTAGGTTTCTTGTTATCTAGCTATAGACTAGAATTCCTAATAGTCCCAACTTGTAGGTAAACTGGGCTGAAGGTTTTCCCTTAATTTTCCTGCTATGGAGAAAAGAGTAATTACTCTCGTTAACCTCGGTGTATAGTTGATCAGGAACTCTAGCAAGGAGAGGAAGGTGTACCTCGTGACGCTATGGTACATGCATGTGTTCCTCATAAGCTGTTTGCAAAGAAGGAAGAGTCCACTAGCCCCTTGTGGGAGGACTGAGGGTGAACTGAGAGGGCTGAGAAATACCCCCCTTACTGGAGAATTTTCTTCACAAGGTTCTTGATGCACACCTCTTGATTCCTCAGAAGAAACCTAATTGCCACCCATTCTGCAGGCGCTGTATGACCCTCTAGTGTGCTACGTTTCCCTGTGACTTTAATAATAGTGCAGAGGAGGGAGCAGTATTTTGTGTAGAGCCTTGACTTCAGCAAGTGGTGCGTGCCAGCGTGTGGCACTTAAATCACTGTTGGTACCACGACCTTTCCCGCCGGCTGACAGTCTCCTCCCGGAACCCTTGTCAGTGCTTCACCTTCCCTAGCTGACAGTCTCCTGGAAAGTCAGTACTTCTTCACTTTCCCTGGAGACAGGGAAAGTGAAGAAGTACTGACGAGTACAGCTGTATAGCCCTTGTGGTTTAGCGCTTCTTTTTGATTATAATAATAGTAACTGACGAGTACTTCTTCACTTTCCCTGGCTGACAGTTTCTTGGAACCCCTCGTCAGTTCTTCACCTTCCCTGGCTGACAGCCTACTCTTGAAAGCCTCGTCACTGCTGGGCATTGACCATAAACCTCTGCTAGAAATATGGTGGCAGGTCCTGCCGGCGTGGACCCGCAGATATCGCAAGAGATATTGCTTGCTCTCTCTCTCTCTCTCTCTCTCTCTCTCTCTCTCTCTCTCTCTCTCTCTCTCTCTCTCTCTCTCTCTCTCTCTCTCTCTCTCTCTCTCTCTCTCTCTCTCTTTACACAAGTGTTTTACAAGGTTAGGTTAAGAGTTCCTACTTTTATTTACAATATTCGAGGTTAGAACTACTGGTGTGTAATTTTCGGTTAGCGCTCTGCAGGTTCTTATAAAGGCGCTATATATACACTCGTTAAAGTTAGGGTAGGTCAGGTTTGTCAGGAAACAGGACAAGTGTTTCCTGACGCGGGTCTTAGTCATATGATGACCCGCAGCTGGAGCTTTTGGTCATCTGACCGAGGCCTTCCACTAGCTTACCCGTCCACCCCTTTAAAAATTAAGATTATAAAATCAGCTTTCAGGTATATATCGTGTAAGGTGTCTGGTGTTCCACTGATGTCTGAGTTCCTCCAGTGGATACCGAGTGCTCGTGCTACTGGCATTTTCCATGTCTATATAAATCAGGAAATTCATGAATCCGGTCCAGGTGCTTCAGGGGTGGACATGTTTTCTCTTTTTATTTCGATTTATGCACGATAAATGGTTACACAGAACAAAAAGGCACAGTACCGTGACTGGAACAATACACAGATAACCCACACATAGGAGAGAGAAAAGTTTACGACGACGTTTCGGTCCGATTTGGACCATTTACAAAGTCGCACTGGTTATGTTACCTGTATGATCTGTGTGGTTTTCAGAAGTGATGAAAAAATCTGCAATCTTAACCTACTGTTGTTTAGCGAGTTGCTGAACTTCCTGTGATGAATGGTACAAGTCTACAACATTTAGGAATCTTTACTGAGGAAACGTTTCGCCACACATTGGCTTCATAAGTCCAATACAAATAAGAACGGAAGAAAAAGAGGAGGAGTTTGAGGTAATCAGTCCCTCAAACTGGGATCGATGTCTTCAGTCCATAAGTCTTGACGACTAATGGACTGAAATTTAGAGTGTCTTTCTAAACCAGTGTGTCCGTATCTGCAGACAAGTATACCTGAATGAGTACAGGTGAATATAACTAGGCACGTCTTACTAGGTGGGTACACTCTCCTGGTTACCAGGTTTGCACTGGAGAGCTTATTAGCCAGTGACGGGGGCTGTAGGAATTACGCTTTGTAGGTGGGTGGGCATGATCCTGCCGGCTGCCCTTGTTGCTTGCCGGCTGCCTTCGTTACTTGCCGGCTGCCCTCGTTACTTGCTACTTATGCCAAACTTGCTCCATAATTTGTGCTAATTGACGAGATTCTCTTTAAGCGGGTCTTGAAAAAGCGCGCGCGCGCGCGTGTGTGTGTATGTGTGTGTGAGAGAGAGAGAGAGAGAGAGAGGGGGGGGGGGCAGATCAAAGCGATGTGCTTTACGTCACACACAGGTGGTTTGTGACGCATAACAGTGTTCCGCCCGGACTTACTTGTGTTAATTACTTACGCACTAGTTGCGCACTTGCTGGTTCATCCTTGTTTACGGTGAATGTTGTGGGTTGTTGGAGGTTGGGAAGAGTGTATCAGTCTCTCTCTCTTACTGCTTACTATCTGCTGGTACTTACCACTTACTATCTGCTGGTACTTACCACTTAGTATCTGCTGATACCACTTAGTATCTGCTGATACCACTTAGTATCTGCTGGTACTTACCACTTAATATGGCAAAACCATTTTGATTCAATCTCTTCAACTTGACAACTCATCCCAGCCACCTCTACTTTCCAATTTTAATAAGAGTATAAGACTGTACCTAAGGTATAGTCAAAGTATCCCTTGCGTGTAGCCATTCTTATGTTCTTATGACATTCCTCAGGTCACGTGCGTCACATCTCACTCTCCGCCTATATATATAATGTCTTTCTACCTCTGTATGTTAGAAGTGATCAAGGTCCCAGGACCGAAACGTTTTCTAATAAATGTGTTATAGTGTTTGCTTACGTGTCTTTTTAAACCAACTTGTCGGTATTTATTACCAAGGTTTATACCAGCCCAAAGTATACCTCAGTCTGGTGTCAGTAAAGTTTTAAGGTACAGAATGTGATTGTAAGGTGTTTAACCTGAGGAGAGCTTGCTGGCTGTGTATACCTTAATAATAATAATAATAATAATAATAATAATAATAATAATAATAATAATAATAATAATAATCTTTATTTCTAGAACATAAGAAAGAAGGAACACTGCAGCAGGCCTGCTGACTCATGCGAAGCAGGTCCATGCCCCCCCCCCCCGGCTTAGCCCAATGACCAACCTAATCAGGTCACTTCCACTTAAGGAAGGAGCAAGGCATCAGACCTAGTAGCACAAGCTGGTCAGGTCCAACTCACACCCACCCACACCCACTCATGTATTTATCTAACCTATTTTTAAAACTACACAACGTTTTAGCCTCAATAACTGTACTCGGGAGTTTGTTCCACTCATCCACAACTCTATTACCAAACCAGTGCTTTCCTATATCCTTCATGAATCTGAATTTTTCCAACTTGAAACCATTGCTGCGAGTCCTGTCTTGGCTGGAAATTTTCAGCACGCTATTTACATCCCCTTTATTTATTCCTGTTTTCCATTTATACACCTCGATCATATCCCCCCTAATTTTACGCCTTTCGGGAGAGTGTAGATTCAGGGCCCTCAGTCTATCCTCATAGGGAAGAAGTACATGTGCAGTCTATATAGGCCTAGCTGACATCATTGGCACACTGCATAGAGAGCCCCTTGTTATACAGAGCATTTCGGACAAATTAGATCAATTTTGTCCCCAGGATGCGACTCACATCAGTCGACTAACACCCAGGTACTCATTATACTGATAGATGAAGATGGACAGCAGGTACCATCTGGAAAAGACCCAGGCCGGGAGAGTACCAGCGAATCAAGAAGAAGAACAAGAACAAGAAGAAGCAGGTGTCCAAAGGAAGCACATCCCATTGTTTCCACCCGTACCGGGGATCTACCCCCGGACCTCAGTATGTCACGGTCAGACGGAGGATAGAGCCTACAACTCGTTTTTTTTTTTTTTGTAAAACGTTTTGTGGTCTGATCCTATTTGTATCTTTACCAAAGGTCTTCCCTTGTGTTTGTCTCCTGTATTGAATGAAGACTTTTCTCAGTCCTCTCAAGGACAGGTCTTCCAGCCTGAGAAGCTTTCTCTCTCTCTCTCTCTCTCTCTCTCTCTCTCTCTCTCTCTCATATCAGACGGAAGATGCAGCCTCCACCACTCTTTGCTCTGATTGTTTCACGCGGACGGAGGATCGATCCTCCACTCCTTGCTCTGATTGGCTCACATGGACGCAGGATCCTTCCTCTACTGCTCCTTGCTCTGAGTGGCCCACACATGTTTGGCGCTTCACAATAATAATAATAAAGTGTACTTTCAGTTGGGGTTGCTTAAGGTGGGTTTCTTCAGTGGTAATCTTGTTGACATGTAGTGTCAGTGGAAGGAGCATTGATGTATTGAAAGAGGGAGGGATGGAGGGAAGGGAACGGGAAGGATGATTGATGGTTGAGATAACACGTGTTGAGGAACCTTATGCTTTTCTCTGCTACGCTTTTATGCCAGCACGACTCTTAACATGTTCCTAACACCTCAGCCTTTCCTTAACATGTTCCTAACACCTCAGCCTTTCCTTAACATGTTCCTAACACCTCAGCCTTTCTTTAACATGTTCCTAACACCTCAGCGTGCCCTTAACATGTTTCTAAAACCTCAGTGTCCTTAACATGTTCCTAACACCTCAGCGTGTCCTTAACATGTTCCTAACACCTCAGCCTTTCTTTAACATGTTCCTAACACCTCAGCGTGTCCTTAACATGTTCCTAACACCTCAGCGTGTCCTTAACATGTTCCTAACACCTCAGCGTGTCCTTAACATGTTCCTAACACCTCAGCCTTTATTTAACATGTTTCTAAAACCTCAGCGTGTCCTTAACATGTTCCTAACACCTCAGCCTTTCTTTAACATGTTCCTAACACCTCAGCGTGTCCTTAACATGTTCCTAACACCTCAGCCTTTCTTTAACATGTTCCTAACACCTCAGCGTGTCCTTAACATGTTCCTAACACCTCAGCCTTTCTTTAACATGTTCCTAACACCTCAGCGTGTCCTTAACATGTTCCTAACACCTCAGCCTTTCTTTAACATGTTCCTAACACCTCAGCGTGTCCTTAACATGTTTCTAAAACCTCAGAGTGTCCTTAACATGTTCCTAACACCTCAGCGTGTCCTTAACATGTTCCTAACACTTCAGCGTGTCCTTAACATGTTTCTAAAACCTCAGCGTGTCCTTAACATGTTCCTAACACCTCAGCGTGTCCTTAACATGTTCCTAACTCCTCAGCATGTCCTTAACATTTTCTTACTACGTCCTTATCATATTAACGTGTCCTTTGCATAGCATTGACATATCCCTTCACTCGTCCTTAACATATCCCTACAACGTCCCTGTCATGTCCCTAATACGTTCTAAGCATGAACCAGACACTCTTGAATTGTCCCTAAGACTTTCTGTCCCTAACACATTGTTAACATGTCCCTAACACATTCTTAGCATGTTCCTAACATGTTCTTAACATGTTCCTAACAGGTTCTTAACATGTTTCTAGCACTTTGTCTCTAACAGGTTCTTAACATGTACTTAAGTTGTTCCCGGGAAGGTCAGACGTCCCTCTCAGCAAGGTGGGCTCCAGAGCGTCCTCTTATGTTCCTTTGAACCATGATTTTCTTAATTTTAATAAATTTTTTAATGTTCCGTGAGAATATTGCGGCAAAATCAATCAAAGCTTTTTTGTTTTCCTCCATTTTTTGAAATATTGAGATCTCAGGCAAATTTGTCTTTTTTTTCTTTTTGTCCTTAGGTTTTCCTGGGTAGTTGCGTCACACCAGATGATGATCATAGTCCTGCGTCTTGATGATAATCTTGCGTCATGATGATTATAGCCTTGCGTCTTGATCATAGTCTTGTGTCATGATAATTATGCATCGTTGTGTCATAATTATGCAGTATTGTCATGATAATTATACAGTGTTGTGTCATGACGTTAACATGAGGATAATTGTGGCAGTTTGGACCAAGATTTATATGTTAAATGTGTTTGTTTTCCTGCGTTATTTGTGTTTGTGGTTCTGAAGATTGCATGCAGGAAAGGAGGGAGGGAGGGAAGGAAAAATGTGAAACGGGGAATACGGGAGAAATGAGAGGAAGTAGATGAGAGAGAGAACAAAGACGAAATAATACATAGAGAGAAAGGAGGAGGATGTAATAGGGAGAGAGGAGACAGGAAGGGTAACGTAGGAAGGAATGAGAAAGAAAGGAGGTAGGAATGTACAGAAGAGAAAAGAAATGAGAAAAGGAGAAGGGAGGATGGTAGAAGGAAAGGAATTGTAACGATGGCAGGATTCTCTTTCCTGAGGCATCCGGAAGATGATTTCTGGTGGTTGGTGAGGGAGACTGTCAGTGTCTCCCAGATGTTGCTGGTGAGGGAGACTGTCAGTGTCTCCCAGATGTTGTTGGTGAGGGAGACAGTCAGTGTCTCCCAGATGTTGTTGGTGAGGGAGACTGTCAGTGTCTCCCAGATGTTGCTGGTGAGGGAGACTGTCAGTGTCTCCCAGATGTTGTTGGTGAGGGAGACTGCCAGTGTCTCCCAGATGTTGTTGGTGAGGGAGACTGTCAGTGTCTCCCAGATGTTGTTGGTGAGGGAGACTGCCAGTGTCTCCCAGATGTTGTTGGTGAGGGAGACTGCCAGTGTCTCCCAGATGTTGCTGGTGAGGGAGACAGTCAGTGTCTCCCAGATGTTGTTGGTGAGGGAGACTGCCAGTGTCTCCCAGATGTTGTTGGTGAGGGAGACTGTCAGTGTCTCCCAGATGTTGCTGGTGAGGGAGACTGTCAGTGTCTCCCAGATGTTGTTGGTGAGGGAGACTGCCAGTGTCTCCCAGATGTTGTTGGTGAGGGAGACAGTCAGTGTCTCCCAGATGTTGTTGGTGAGGGAGACTGCCAGTGTCTCCCAGATGTTGTTGGTGAGGGAGACTGCCAGTGTCTCCCAGATGTTGTTGGTGAGGGAGACTGCCAGTGTCTCCCAGATGTTGTTGGTGAGGGAGACAGTCAGTGTCTCCCAGATGTTGTTGGTGAGGGAGACTGTCAGTGTCTCCCAGATGTTGTTGGTGAGGGAGACTGCCAGTGTCTCCCAGATGTTGTTGGTGAGGGAGACTGCCAGTGTCTCCCAGATGTTGTTGGTGAGGGAGACAGTCAGTGTCTCCCAGATGTTGTTGGTGAGGGAGACTGTCAGTGTCTCCCAGATGTTGTTGGTGAGGGAGACTGTCAGTGTCTCCCAGATGTTGTTGGTGAGGGAGACTGTCAGTGTCTCCCAGATGTTGTTGGTGAGGGAGACTGTCAGTGTCTCCCAGATGTTGCTGGTGAGGGAGACTGTCAGTGTCTCCCAGATGTTGTTGGTGAGGGAGACTGTCAGTGTCTCCCAGATGTTGTTGGTGAGGGAGACTGCCAGTGTCTCCCAGATGTTGTTGGTGAGGGAGACTGCCAGTGTCTCCCAGATGTTGTTGGTGAGGGAGACAGTCAGTGTCTCCCAGATGTTGTTGGTGAGGGAGACTGTCAGTGTCTCCCAGATGTTGTTGGTGAGGGAGACTGTCAGTGTCTCCCAGATGTTGTTGGTGAGGGAGACTGTCAGTGTCTCCCAGATGTTGTTGGTGAGGGAGACTGCCAGTGTCTCCCAGATGTTGTTGGTGAGGGAGACTGCCAGTGTCTCCCAGATGTTGTTGGTGAGGGAGACAGTCAGTGTCTCCCAGATGTTGTTGGTGAGGGAGACTGTCAGTGTCTCCCAGATGTTGTTGGTGAGGGAGACTGTCAGTGTCTCCCAGATGTTGTTGGTGAGGGAGACTGCCAGTGTCTCCCAGATGTTGTTGGTGAGGGAGACTGCCAGTGTCTCCCAGATGTTGTTGGTGAGGGAGACAGTCAGTGTCTCCCAGATGTTGTTGGTGAGGGAGACTGTCAGTGTCTCCCAGATGTTGTTGGTGAGGGAGACTGTCAGTGTCTCCCAGATGTTGTTGGTGAGGGAGACTGTCAGTGTCTCCCAGATGTTGCTGGTGAGGGAGACAGTCAGTGTCTCCCAGATGTTGTTGGTGAGGGAGACTGTCAGTGTCTCCCAGATGTTGTTGGTGAGGGAGACAGTCAGTGTCTCCCAGATGTTGTTGGTGAGGGAGACTGTCAGTGTCTCCCAGATGTTGCTGGTGAGGGAGACAGTCAGTGTCTCCCAGATGTTGTTGGTGAGGGAGACTGTCAGTGTCTCCCAGATGTTGCTGGTGAGGGAGACAGTCAGTGTCTCCCAGATGTTGTTGGTGAGGGAGACTGTCAGTGTCTCCCAGATGTTGTTGGTGAGGGAGACAGTCAGTGTCTCCCAGATGTTGTTGGTGAGGGAGACTGTCAGTGTCTCCCAGATGTTGCTGGTGAGGGAGACTGTCAGTGTCTCCCAGATGTTGCTGGTGAGGGAGACTGTCAGTGTCTCCCAGATGTTGCTGGTGAGGGAGACAGTCAGTGTCTCCCAGATGTTGTTGGTGAGGGAGACTGCCAGTGTCTCCCAGATGTTGTTGGTGAGGGAGACTGCCAGTGTCTCCCAGATGTTGTTGGTGAGGGAGACTGCCAGTGTCTCCCAGATGTTGTTGGTGAGGGAGACTGCCAGTGTCTCCCAGATGTTGCTGGTGAGGGAGACAGTCAGTGTCTCCCAGATGTTGTTGGTGAGGGAGACTGTCAGTGTCTCCCAGATGTTGTTGGTGAGGGAGACTGCCAGTGTCTCCCAGATGTTGTTGGTGAGGGAGACTGTCAGTGTCTCCCAGATGTTGCTGGTGAGGGAGACTGCCAGTGTCTCCCAGATGTTGCTGGTGAGGGAGACTGCCAGTGTCTCCCAGATGTTGCTGGTGAGGGAGACTGCCAGTGTCTCCCAGATGTTGCTGGTGAGGGAGACTGCCAGTGTCTCCCAGATGTTGCTGGTGAGGGAGACTGCCAGTGTCTCCCAGATGTTGCTGGTGAGGGAGACTGCCAGTGTCTCCCAGATGTTGTTGGTGAGGGAGACTGCCAGTGTCTCCCAGATGTTGTTGGTGAGGGAGACTGCCAGTGTCTCCCAGATGTTGCTGGTGAGGGAGACAGTCAGTGTCTCCCAGATGTTGTTGGTGAGGGAGACTGTCAGTGTCTCCCAGATGTTGTTGGTGAGGGAGACTGCCAGTGTCTCCCAGATGTTGTTGGTGAGGGAGACTGCCAGTGTCTCCCAGATGTTGCTGGTGAGGGAGACAGTCAGTGTCTCCCAGATGTTGCTGGTGAGGGAGACTGTCAGTGTCTCCCAGATGTTGTTGGTGAGGGAGACTGTCAGTGTCTCCCAGATGTTGTTGGTGAGGGAGACTGTCAGTGTCTCCCAGATGTTGTTGGTGAGGGAGACTGTCAGTGTCTCCCAGATGTTGTTGGTGAGGGAGACTGTCAGTGTCTCCCAGATGTTGCTGGTGAGGGAGACTGTCAGTGTCTCCCAGATGTTGTTGGTGAGGGAGACTGCCAGTGTCTCCCAGATGTTGTTGGTGAGGGAGACTGTCAGTGTCTCCCAGATGTTGTTGGTGAGGGAGACTGTCAGTGTCTCCCAGATGTTGTTGGTGAGGGAGACTGCCAGTGTCTCCCAGATGTTGCTGGTGAGGGAGACTGCCAGTGTCTCCCAGATGTTGTTGGTGAGGGAGACTGTCAGTGTCTCCCAGATGTTGTTGGTGAGGGAGACTGCCAGTGTCTCCCAGATGTTGTTGGTGAGGGAGACTGTCAGTGTCTCCCAGATGTTGTTGGTGAGGGAGACTGTCAGTGTCTCCCAGATGTTGTTGGTGAGGGAGACTGTCAGTGTCTCCCAGATGTTGTTGGTGAGGGAGACTGTCAGTGTCTCCCAGATGTTGTTGGTGAGGGAGACTGCCAGTGTCTCCCAGATGTTGCTGGTGAGGGAGACTGCCAGTGTCTCCCAGATGTTGTTGGTGAGGGAGACTGCCAGTGTCTCCCAGATGTTGCTGGTGAGGGAGACTGCCAGTGTCTCCCAGATGTTGTTGGTGAGGGAGACTGCCAGTGTCTCCCAGATGTTGCTGGTGAGGGAGACTGCCAGTGTCTCCCAGATGTTGTTGGTGAGGGAGACAGTCAGTGTCTCCCAGATGTTGTTGGTGAGGGAGACTGCCAGTGTCTCCCAGATGTTGTTGGTGAGGGAGACTGTCAGTGTCTCCCAGATGTTGTTGGTGAGGGAGACTGTCAGTGTCTCCCAGATGTTGTTGGTGAGGGAGACTGTCAGTGTCTCCCAGATGTTGCTGGTGAGGGAGACTGTCAGTGTCTCCCAGATGTTGCTGGTGAGGGAGACTGCCAGTGTCTCCCAGATGTTGTTGGTGAGGGAGACTGCCAGTGTCTCCCAGATGTTGCTGGTGAGGGAGACTGCCAGTGTCTCCCAGATGTTGCTGGTGAGGGAGACTGTCAGTGTCTCCCAGATGTTGCTGGTGAGGGAGACTGCCAGTGTCTCCCAGATGTTGCTGGTGAGGGAGACTGTCAGTGTCTCCCAGATGTTGCTGGTGAGGGAGACTGCCAGTGTCTCCCAGATGTTGTTGGTGAGGGAGACTGCCAGTGTCTCCCAGATGTTGTTGGTGAGGGAGACTGCCAGTGTCTCCCAGATGTTGCTGGTGAGGGAGACTGTCAGTGTCTCCCAGATGTTGCTGGTGAGGGAGACTGCCAGTGTCTCCCAGATGTTGTTGGTGAGGGAGACTGCCAGTGTCTCCCAGATGTTGCTGGTGAGGGAGACTGTCAGTGTCTCCCAGATGTTGCTGGTGAGGGAGACTGCCAGTGTCTCCCAGATGTTGTTGGTGAGGGAGACTGCCAGTGTCTCCCAGATGTTGCTGGTGAGGGAGACTGCCAGTGTCTCCCAGATGTTGTTGGTGAGGGAGACTGCCAGTGTCTCCCAGATGTTGCTGGTGAGGGAGACTGTCAGTGTCTCCCAGATGTTGTTGGTGAGGGAGACTGCCAGTGTCTCCCAGATGTTGCTGGTGAGGGAGACTGCCAGTGTCTCCCAGATGTTGTTGGTGAGGGAGACTGTCAGTGTCTCCCAGATGTTGTTGGTGAGGGAGACTGCCAGTGTCTCCCAGATGTTGCTGGTGAGGGAGACTGTCAGTGTCTCCCAGATGTTGTTGGTGAGGGAGACTGCCAGTGTCTCCCAGATGTTGTTGGTGAGGGAGACTGTCAGTGTCTCCCAGATGTTGTTGGTGAGGGAGACAGTCAGTGTCTCCCAGATGTTGTTGGTGAGGGAGACTGCCAGTGTCTCCCAGATGTTGTTGGTGAGGGAGACTGTCAGTGTCTCCCAGATGTTGCTGGTGAGGGAGACTGTCAGTGTCTCCCAGATGTTGTTGGTGAGGGAGACTGCCAGTGTCTCCCAGATGTTGCTGGTGAGGGAGACTGCCAGTGTCTCCCAGATGTTGTTGGTGAGGGAGACTGCCAGTGTCTCCCAGATGTTGTTGGTGAGGGAGACTGCCAGTGTCTCCCAGATGTTGCTGGTGAGGGAGACTGCCAGTGTCTCCCAGATGTTGTTGGTGAGGGAGACTGCCAGTGTCTCCCAGATGTTGTTGGTGAGGGAGACTGTCAGTGTCTCCCAGATGTTGTTGGTGAGGGAGACTGTCAGTGTCTCCCAGATGTTGCTGGTGAGGGAGACTGCCAGTGTCTCCCAGATGTTGCTGGTGAGGGAGACTGCCAGTGTCTCCCAGATGTTGCTGGTGAGGGAGACTGCCAGTGTCTCCCAGATGTTGCTGGTGAGGGAGACTGCCAGTGTCTCCCAGATGTTGTTGGTGAGGGAGACTGTCAGTGTCTCCCAGATGTTGTTGGTGAGGGAGACTGTCAGTGTCTCCCAGATGTTGTTGGTGAGGGAGACTGTCAGTGTCTCCCAGATGTTGTTGGTGAGGGAGACTGTCAGTGTCTCCCAGATGTTGTTGGTGAGGGAGACTGCCAGTGTCTCCCAGATGTTGTTGGTGAGGGAGACTGTCAGTGTCTCCCAGATGTTGTTGGTGAGGGAGACTGCCAGTGTCTCCCAGATGTTGTTGGTGAGGGAGACTGTCAGTGTCTCCCAGATGTTGTTGGTGAGGGAGACTGCCAGTGTCTCCCAGATGTTGTTGGTGAGGGAGACTGCCAGTGTCTCCCAGATGTTGCTGGTGAGGGAGACTGTCAGTGTCTCCCAGATGTTGTTGGTGAGGGAGACAGTCAGTGTCTCCCAGATGTTGTTGGTGAGGGAGACTGCCAGTGTCTCCCAGATGTTGTTGGTGAGGGAGACTGTCAGTGTCTCCCAGATGTTGTTGGTGAGGGAGACTGCCAGTGTCTCCCAGATGTTGTTGGTGAGGGAGACTGCCAGTGTCTCCCAGATGTTGTTGGTGAGGGAGACTGCCAGTGTCTCCCAGATGTTGTTGGTGAGGGAGACTGTCAGTGTCTCCCAGATGTTGTTGGTGAGGGAGACTGTCAGTGTCTCCCAGATGTTGTTGGTGAGGGAGACTGTCAGTGTCTCCCAGATGTTGCTGGTGAGGGAGACTGTCAGTGTCTCCCAGATGTTGTTGGTGAGGGAGACTGCCAGTGTCTCCCAGATGTTGTTGGTGAGGGAGACTGTCAGTGTCTCCCAGATGTTGCTGGTGAGGGAGACTGTCAGTGTCTCCCAGATGTTGCTGGTGAGGGAGACAGTCAGTGTCTCCCAGATGTTGTTGGTGAGGGAGACTGTCAGTGTCTCCCAGATGTTGTTAGTGAGGGAGACAGTCAGTGTCTCCCAGATGTTGTTGGTGAGGGAGACTGTCAGTGTCTCCCAGATGTTGCTGGTGAGGGAGACTGTCAGTGTCTCCCAGATGTTGCTGGTGAGGGAGACAGTCAGTGTCTCCCAGATGTTGTTGGTGAGGGAGACTGTCAGTGTCTCCCAGATGTTGTTAGTGAGGGAGACAGTCAGTGTCTCCCAGATGTTGTTGGTGAGGGAGACTGTCAGTGTCTCCCAGATGTTGTTGGTGAGGGAGACTGCCAGTGTCTCCCAGATGTTGCTGGTGAGGGAGACAGTCAGTGTCTCCCAGATGTTGTTGGTGAGGGAGACTGTCAGTGTCTCCCAGATGTTGTTGGTGAGGGAGACTGCCAGTGTCTCCCAGATGTTGATGAGGGAGACTGTCAGTGTCTCCCAGATGTTGTTAGTGAGGGAGACTGTCAGTGTGGCCCAGATGTTGGTAAGTGAGACTGTCAGTGTCTCGCAGATATTGGTGAGGGAAACTGTCAGTGTCTCAGAGGTATTGGTAAGGAAGACTGTAACTGTCTCCATTTGATACTCCTTTGATGAGTTCCGAGAGCTTTTCTACTTCCGGAGCCCGGCCATGGGCCAGGCTCGTCTGGTGCTAGCCTGGTCAACCAGACTGTTGCTGCTGGAGGCCCGCTGGTTCACATATTCGTCGCAGCCTGGTTGATCTGGCACCTGGTGAAGATACTTGTCCAGTTTTCTCTTGAAGACTTTTACACTTATTCCAGTAGTGTTTCTGATATCTTCTGGTAAGATGTCGAATAATTTAGGGCCACGGATGTTGATACAGTGTTCCCTTATTGTGCCCACCGCACCCTTGCTTTTCACTGGGTTTATTTTGCACTTCTTCCCATATCTCACTCCAGTATGTTGTTATGACAGTGTGCAGATTTGGGACCAGGACCTCGAGTACTTTCCAAGTATATATTATCATGTATCTTTCTTCCGCTCCAGTGAGTACATGTTCAAGACTTTAAAAGGCGTTCCCAGTAATTTAAATGCTTTACAGGCTTTCTGTGGGCCGTAAACAATTTCTGTATTTGTTGCAGCTCTGATATTTCTCCTGCCCTGAGCGAGGGCGTCAACACTGAGCAATATTACAAATGAGAGAGCACTAGCGATTTGACAAGTGTCATCACTGGTATTATGAGTGAGACTGTCAGTGTCTCCCAGATGTTGGTGAGTGAGACTGGGTCTGTCAGCATTCAGTGACAGCATAGTGTTGTAACATACACTGACAGCGTTCCATGACAGCATAGTGTGACAACACTATGACTTTGTCAATGGTCCAAGTCGGACCGAAACGTCGTCGTAAGCTTCTCTCTTTTATGTGCGGGTTATTTGTGTATTGTTCCAGTCACGGTATTGTGCCTTTTTTGTTATTTAGTGTGACAACAGTATGGCAGCATAGTGTGACTTCATAGTGTTGCAATATTGTGTGACAGCATAATTTTCTAGTATAGTGTGACAGTGTAGTGTTGCAGTATAGTGTGACAGTGTAGTGTTGCAGTATAGTGTGACAGTGTAGTGTTGCAGTATAGTGTGACAGGAAAAGGCAGTATAGTAAAAGACAGGTAAGCAAATACACATATACAACAACGTGAAATATATATATTATAATATTGCAATATGATATACAATGCATACATATACATACACACATGACACAGTACACATGCTCACACGAGAAAGAAACAGAGTGGAAGCAAGAGACAGGAAAGGCACAGAGTAGCAGGCAGGCAGAGTATACACAGATAGAGAAAGAGCATACAAAGAGAAAGGTAAAACACAACAGAACAGCACAGCCACGTATATGCAGGTTGCAGTATAGTGTGTGTGTGACAGTAGTGTTGTACATAGTGACAGTGAAATGCAGCATAGTGTGAAAGTGTAGGTGCATATAGTGTGACAGTGTAGTGTTGCAGCATAGTGTGACAGTGTAGTGTTGCAGTATAGTGTGAAAGTGTAGTGTTGCAGCATAGTGTGAAAGTGTAGTGTTGCAGTATAGTGTGAAAGTGTAGTGTTGCAGTATAGTGTGACAGTGTAGTGTGACAGTGTAGTGTTGCAGCATAGTGTGAAAGTGTAGTGTTGCAGTATAGTGTGACAGTGTAATGTTGCAGCATAGTGACAGTGTAGTGTTTCAGCATAGTGTGAAAGTGTAGTGGTGCAGCATAGTGTGACAGTGTAGTGTTGCAGCATAGTGTGACAGTGTAGTGTTGCAGCATAGTGTGAAAGTGTAGTGTTTCAGCATAGTGTGACAGTGTAGTTGCAGCATAGTGTGACAGTGTAGTGTTGCAGTATAATGTAAGTGTAGTGTTGCAGCATAGTGTGACAGTGTAGTGTTGCAGCATAATGTGACAGGTAGCGCTGCAAGTACAATGACGCTGCGTAGTGTTGCAGCATAGTGACAGTGTAGTGCTGCGTACATAGTGCGATGGTGCGTAGTGCCGCAAGCACAACGTGACAGTGCAGTGCTGCAGCATAACGTGACATGCGCAGTGCTCGCAGCAGCGTGACAGTGCAGTGCTGCGCACAGCGTGACAAGTGCAGTGCCGCGCATATGCGACAGTGCAGTGCTGCGCAGCAGTGACAGTGAGTTGCAGACAGGTGACAGTGAGTGTTGCAGCATAGTGCGTGATACAGTAGGTGCTGCGTTGGCACAGTGACAGCAGTGTCGCAGCATAACGTGATAAGTGCAGCGTTGCAGCATAAATGACAGGCGTAGTGCTGGCAGCACAGTGACAGTGTAGTGCTGCAGCATAGTGACAGCAGTGTCGTACACAGTGCATTGCAGGTTGCAGTATAGTGACACAGGTAGTGTCAGCACAGTGACAGCGTAGTGCCGCGTTGTTTCCAGTGCGAAAGCAGGTTGCAGCATAGCGTGAAAGCAGTGTTGCAGCGCATTAGTAAAACAGTGTGAGCGGTACAGCATAGTGAAAGGTAGTGGTTGCAGCATAGCAGACAGTGTAGTGCTGCATAGTGCAGCGTAGGCCGCGATATGACAGTGAAAAGTTGGCACAGCGTGACAGTGTAGTGTTGCATAGTGACAGTGTAGCGTTGCAGCATACAGTGATATGCAGGTTGTTACATAGTGTGACAGTAGTAGTTGCAGTATAGTGTGACAAGTGCAGCGCCGCACAGCGCATTGCGCAGTGCCGCGCACAGCGAGCGCAGTGCCGCGTTAATAAGCGCACGCGGTGCCGCGCACAGTGACAGCAGAGTGCCGCAGCACAGCGTGACAAGTGCAGCGCTGCAGCAGTGACGCGCAGTGCCGCAGCCACAGCGCATTGCGCAGTGTCAGCATGGTGCGTGACAGCGCAGTGCCGCGCATAGCGTGACAGTGGTAGCGCCGCAGCATAGCGTGGCGCGTAGCGCCGCACAGTGACAGCAGTGCCGTTGCTGTGCGACAGCGTAGTACATAGCGTGAAGGCGCAGCGCCGCGCACAGCGTGACAGCGCAGTGCCGCGTTGCTATTAGTGACAAGCGTATGCCCACAGTGACAGCGCAGTGCCGCGTTGCCACAGCGACAGCAGAAAGTGGCCGCAGTGAGCAGTGCGACAGCAGCAGTGTCGCGTTACATTGCGGACAGTGCAGGGCGTCGCACATAGCGCGATTGCGCGCAGTGTCAGCAGCATAGTGCACAAGTGCAGTGCCGCAGTGACAGTGTGGAGGGCAGTGTCGTGCATTGTGCGTGACAGCGTAAAGTCGCGTTGTTATTGTGTGACAAGGGAAAAGGCAGCATAGCGTGATTGGCGCAGTGCCGCTGCGCACAGTGATTGCGCAGTGCGCCGCAGCACAGACAGGCAGCGCGCCGCATAGTGACAGCGCAGGGTGCCGCGTTGGCACAGCGTGACATGCAGTGTCAGCAGCATGAGCGTGACAGCGTATGCTGCAGCACAGTGACAGCGTATGTCGCGTTAATAGTGACAGTGCAGTGCTGCAGCACAGTGACAGCGTATGTCGCATAGTGATATGCAGCGTTGCATAACAGATACAGCGAGTTGCAGCATAGTGTGACAGTGTAGTGTTGCAGCATAGTGTGACAGTGTAGTGTTGCAGCATAGTGTGACAGTGTAGTGTTGCAGCATAGTGTGACAGTGTAGTGTTGCAGCATAGTGTGACAGTGTAGTGTTGCAGCATAGTGTGACAGTGTAGTGTTGCAGCATAGTGTGACAGTGTAGTGTTGCAGCATAGTGTGACAGTGTAGTGTTGCAGCATAGTGTGACAGTGTAGTGTTGCAGCATAGTGTGACAGCGTAGTGTTGCAGCATAGTGTGACAGTGTAGTGTTGCAGCATAGTGTGACAGTAGTGTTGCAGCATAGTGTGACAGTGTAGTGTTGCAGCATAGTGTGACAGTGTAGTGTTGCAGCATAGTGTGACAGTGTAGTGTTGCAGCATAGTGTGACAGCGTAGTGTTGCAGCATAGTGTGACAGCGTAGTGTTGCAGCAGCATAGTGTATAATAGACTCAGTATTATTGGCCCTGTTTGGCCTCATCGTGTTGATAAAAACATTGAAGAGGGTTTATGGAGGATTCCAATGACCAATTAGGTGCAGCTCTAGTTTATTCTGTGTGGGGGAGGGGGCGTGGGCACCCTCTACACGAGAGGTATCTCCCCCCCCCTCCCTACCCACCTCGCACAGGGGATCGTTGACACCCTCGTTCCATGGGGTGACGGCCATGTGTGAGATTTTGGGAAAAAATGTTTTTTAAAAGTTTGGGTATTTCAAATCCTGCATTGATGTGTACGATGTTTTGTCTAGTTTGTATTTTTTTTCTCTCTCACACACACACACACACACTCTCTCTCTCTCTCTCTCTCTCTCTCTCTCTCTCTCTCTCTCTCTCTCTCTCTCTCTCTCTCTCTCTCTCTCTCTCTCTCTCTCTCTCTCTCATGTTCCAGGTCTGGGTGAGACGCATGAGCAAATTTTCTTATTCTAGCTTCTACTCTTCTCCTAGAAGTACATAGGTATTAGTCAACTATTATAGGCCGCATCCTAGGTGCAGGACCCCATAGAAATTAAGCCATACTACTTGGCTTTGCTGGGTTATTTTGGTTGTCTTCTAGTGGGTGCTGATTAACCTTAATGCTTCGTAAACCCCATAACCCCTCTGCCAGGGGTAGTTCCACTTCCTCACTTCCCGAGGGAGGGAGCGTTGACCCCTTGTTCCCAGCGAGGATTGTACCTGCCACTCTTCCCGAGGGAGGGTGAGGGTGTACACACTGCTGACTCTCATATACTAGGGTTGGGCTAATACACTCCTTCTCTTTCTGCTGCTATTACCGTTTGTGGTATTTTCTGTGGCTTGTGTTACAGCAGCGACTGCTGGTCATGCTGTTAGTAATTAACGTTACTGTAGCTGCTTCTGCGGTTGTTGTAGTTGCTTCTGCTGTTGCTGTAGCTGTTCTTCTGTTGTTTTTTCTTTTGCTGTTACTTTTTTAACCTGCTCGTCCCTCCTGATACTTCCTCACTGACCACCACACCTTTTCTTAGGTCTTTTCTGGTCTGTTTTTAGTATCTTGTCATTCATGCTCACTCGTCTAGCTTATGAGAGTCGTTATCAGATGCCTTCTTACACTACAAAAAATATGTAGTATTCCTGTCTTGATCTGCTGCTGTTGAGCTGTGGGTTGTATATTACTGATATCACCTTGGGTCCCCCAGGTGTGTGTGTGTGTGTGTGTGTGTATTCACACAATAACTGCAGCAGTTCGTCAGGTTTCCGGCCGTTATCGTTACAAGAATTCGATAAAGGGTCGCAAAATGGTGGTCGCTAGGGTTATGGTGGTGATTGAGGTCATTTATAGTGGTGATTGAGGCCGTTAATGAGAGTGATTGAGGTCGTTTACCATTAATGTAATTTGAGAGGAGTTATGAAATTCGTATCTCTGTATGGCTCATAGCGTGAAGGTTATTGGATGACTATACTGGGCTAGCATAGGATGGAAGCATTTTGACTAGTCTAGTATAGAATAGAAATGCATGGTACCAACCAAAGATTTGGAGCATACAAGACTACCCAAGGATAGAAGTATGTGGGACTACCCAAGGATTGATACGAATGGACATTCTGACAACCTGACAGGGCCACTTGGTTCATCTATAAATTATTACTGGAAATACACACGTTGAGCACTTTCAAAGCATCAGAGGTGAAGAAAAAGATAAAAGAAAGTAGGTCTTTTTGTGAAGGATGAGCTAAGCGGACAGCAGGGGTCGAGTCTCAGCTCCTGGCACGCCTCTCAACTTGCTGTTTACCAGATTCACTTCCCCAACCTGCGTGGGCCCTGTCGTACCTACTCTTAAAATTGCGTATGGAACCTGCCTCCGCCTCATCTTCATCGAGGTCATACCACTTATTAACTACTCTGAGGCTGAAGAAGTTCGTCCTGACATCCGTATGACCTTTAACCTTATACACCTGTGCACCTGTTTACCGCCTCTCAAACAGTCTATCCCTATGCAGCTTATCAGTTCCTCTGTACACTTTGTAGTTATGCCATCTGTGGCTGTTCTGTCCTTCAGTGTGGTCAGGTTACGTTCCTTCACCTCCCACATACTTCTTAACTCTGGCAAGTATCTTCTTGGTATACTTCTGCACTTGCTCCAGTTTCTTAACACGTGTTTCTTCCATACTGGAGCTGCACGCTTCAAGATGAGATTCACATATGTTGTGGTGAGAGCTTAGAATAACTCTTTGTTGAGATTTCTAAAGGCCACTCTTAGATTTGCCGAACGAACATTGGCTGCAGAGGTTACTTGGTTGATGTGAAGCTCTGACAGTATGCTAAGCACTCTGCTCACCCCTAGGCCTTTCTCACTGAGGTCTGTAGCCTCTGGGACCAGTGTTTGTTCCATGTACTCACCTACGTAGTTGTGGTTGCAGGGGTCGATTCATAGCTCCTGGCCCGGCCTCTTCACTGGTCGATACTAAGTCACTCTCTCCCTGCTCCATGAGCTTTTTCATACCTCTTCTTCAAGCTATGTATGGAATTTGCCTCCACCACACTCACCAGATTATTCCACTTCCTGACAACTCTAAGACTAAAAAAATACTTCCTAACATCCCTATGACTCATCTGGGTTTTCAGCTTCCAATTGTGGCCCCTTGTTGCTGTATCCCATCTCTGAAACATTCGAGCCCTGCCCACCTTGTCAATTCCTCTCAGTATTTTATACGTCGTTATCATGTGTCCTCTATCCCTCCTATCCTCTAGTGTCATCAGGTTGAGTTACCTTAATCTCTCCTCGTAAGACATACCCTTCAATTCCGGGACTAATCATGTTGCAAACTTTTGCATTTTCTCCAATTTCTTGACGTGTTTAACTAAGTGTGGGTTCCATGCTGGTGCTGCATACTCCAGTATAAGCCTGATGTACACAGTGTACAATGTCGTGAATGATTCCTTGCTCAGATGTCGAAATGCTATTCTCAGGTTTGCCAAGCGCCCAAATGCTGCAGCAGTTATTTGATTGATGTGTGCCTCAGGGGACATGTTCGTTATAATGCTTACCACAAGATTCTTTAAGTGACGTTTGCAGCCTTTGATTTCCTAACCTGTACTCCGTCTGCGGTCTTCTTTGTCCTTCCCCAAACTTCATGACTTTGCACTTACTCAGGTTAAACTCCAGGGGCTATTGGTCGGACCAGACTTGTAGTCTATACAGATCCCCTTGTAGTCTTAACTGATCCTCGCCCGCTTGTATTCTCCTCCTCAGTTTCACATCATCAGCGAACAGTGACATTCTGAATCGATTCCTTCCATCATGTCTTTCACGTATATAAGAAAGCACCGGACCTAGGACTGACCCTTGTGAAACCCCACGCGACACATGCGTCCACTCGGACACTTGACACTTCATCACGTACCAACACTCGTTGTTTCCTTCCTGTCAGGTATTCCATGATCCATTGCAGTACTTTCCCTATTATTCCTGCCTGCTCCTCTAATTTTTGTACCAGTCCCTTATGTGGTACTGTGTCAAAAGCCTTGCAGTCCAAAAAAGATGCAATCTACCCATCCCTCTCTCTCCAGTCTTACTTCTGTTACCTTATCGTAGAACTCAAGTAGATTTGTGACACAGGATTTCTCATCTCTGAAGCTGTGCTGACTGTCATGTATGAGCCCAATCCTTTCAGTGTGTTCTACCACTCTTCTCCTGATAATCTTTTCCATGACTTTACATACTATACAAGTCAGTGATACTGGTCTGTAGTTTAACGCTGCCTGTCTGTCTTTTCTTAAAAATTGGAATTACATTTGCTGTCTTCCAGGTGTGCGCGCGCGCGTGCGCATGTCTGTGCGTGCTCGTGTGTGTGTGTGTGTGTGTGTGTGTGTGTGTGTGTGTGTGTGTGTGTGTGTGTGTGTGTCTGTGTGTCTGTGTGTATACTCACGTAATTGTGGTTGCAGGGGTAAAGTCAGAGCTCCTGGCCCTGCCTCTTCACTGGTAGCTCCTGGGTCACTCACTCTCCACTCTGAGAGTTTTATCATACCTCTTCTTAAAGCTGTGTATGGATCCAGCCTCCACCACCTCACTTTCCTTAGTCACTGACAACTCAGTGACTAAGGAAATACTTCCTAACATCTCTGTGACTCATGCAAGTCTTCAACTTCCAATTGTGACCCCTTGTCGGTGTCCCATCTCTGGAACATCTTAGCTCTGTCCACCTTGTTGATTCATCGCAGTATTTTATATGTTATCATGTTCCCCTTGTCCCTCCTGTCCTCTAGTGTCGTAAGGTCAATTTCTCTTAACCTCTCCTCGTAGGACATGCCTCATAGCTCCGGGACTAGTCTCGTTGCAAACCTTTGCACTTTCTCTAATTTCCTGATGTTCTTGCCCAGGTGTGGGTTCCAAACTGGTGCAGTATACTGTGTGTGTGTGTGTGTGTGTGTGTGTGTGTGTGTGTGTGTGTGTGTGTGTGTGTGTGTGTGTGTGTGTGTGTGTGTGCGTGCGTGCGTGCGTGCGTGCGTACATACTCTCCTATTTGTGGTTGCTGGGGTCGATTCATAGCTCCTGGCTCCGCCGCTTCGCTAGTCGCTACTAGGTCCACTCCCTGCTCCAAGAGCCCTATCGTGCCTTATATGTGTGTGTGAAGAGTGTATGTGTGTGTGAAGTATATGTATGAATGTGTGAGGTTCGTGTATTGATCTGGAGCGTGTATACTATAACAGGTGATGCCTGGGGTGCCATCTTTGCCAATACTGCCTCCCTCCATGCTTCAAGGTCACTCCTGTTTCCACCACCTCTGTCACCAGCTGTCACCAGGCTATCACCAGCTATCACTAGCCTATCGCCAGCTATCACCAGCTATCACCACCCTATCACCAGCTGTCACCATCCCTGTCATCATCTGTCACCACCCTATCACCAGCTGTCACCACCCTATCACCAGCTGTCACCAGCCAAAAAACTACCAACAACCTATCACCAGGCTATCAACAGCTTACCCCCCTCCCACCTCACGCCCACCCATCACCCGCACGTTTCGCCCACGTCAGAAATACGGAAAAAACGTTTTTTGTGTGTTGGTGTGGACACAACGTTTCTCTGTTACGGACTTAATGAAAATAGTGAATGTCAGCCTTTGTATAATAATTTTTAACTATTGTTGATACGTGCAACGTCGAGTATTGTGATTATACGTCGTGTAGTGTGATTATACGTCATGTATTGTGATTATACGTCGTGTATTGTGATTATACGTCATGTATTGTGATTATACGTCGTGTAGTGTGATTATACGTCATGTATTGTGATTATACGTCGTGTAGTGTGATTATACGTCATGTATTGTGATTATACGTCATGTATTGTGATTATACGTCATGTATTGTGATTATACGTCGTGTATTGTGATTATACGTCATGTATTGTGATTATACGTCTTGTATTGTGATTATACGTCATGTATTGTGATTATACGTCGTGTAGTGTGATTATAAGAACATAAGAACATAAGAACGAAGGAACACTGCAGAAGGCCTACTGGCCCATGCGAGGCAGGTCCAAGTCTCCTACCGGCTTAAGCCAATGCACCCAACCTAGTCAGGTCAGGTCACATTGACTTAAGGGAGGAACACGGCAACCGACCTGGTAGCACAAGCTATCAGGTCTAACTCACACCCACCCACATCCACTCATGTATTTATCCAACCTATTTTTAAAGCTACACAACGTTCTGGCCTCTATAACGGTACTTGGGAGTTTGTTCCACTCATCCACAACTCTATTACCAAACCAGTACTTTCCTATATCCTTCCTGAATCTGAATTTTTCCAACTTAAAACCATTGCTGCGAGTCCTGTCTAGGCTAGATATTTTCAGCACACTATTTACATCCCCTTTATTTATTCCTGTCTTCCATTTATACACCTCAATCATATCCCCCCTAATTCTACGTCTTTCTAGAGAGTGCAGATTCAGGGCCGTTAGTCTATCCTCATAGGGAAGGTTTCTGATACATGGGATCAACTTTGTCATCCTCCTTTGTACATTTTCCAGAGAATTTATATCCATTCTGTAATAAGGTGACCAAAACTGTGCAGCATAATCTAAATGAGGCCTAACCAAGGATGTATAGAGTTGAAGAACAACCTGAGGACTCCTATTATTTATGCTTCTTGATATGAAGCCAAGGATTCTATTAGCTTTATTGCGAACACTTATGCACTGTTGTCTTGGTTTCAGATTACTGCTAACCAGAACTCCTAAATCTTTTTCGCAATCCGTAATATTAAGATCTACATTATTTAGTTTATATGTGGCATGGTTATTGTCCTGTCCAACATTTAGAACTTTGCATTTGTCTATATTAAACTGCATCTGCCACTTCTCCGACCACTGCATCAGTCTATTCAAATCTTCCTGGAGTGCTCGAATGTCCTCGTCAGAATGAATTCGACGGCCTATTTTGGTGTCATCGGCAAACTTGCCGATGTCGCTCTTTATGCCCTCATCTATGTCGTTTATGTAGATTGTGAACAGCAGGGGGCCCAACACTGACCCCTGTGGAACACCGCTCGTGACACTTCCCCACTCTGATTTCTCCCCATTTATGCAAACTCTCTGCTGCCTATTTGTCAACCATGCCTCTATCCAGGAAAAAATTTCTCCTCCTATTCCATGTGCTTTAATTTTCCTCAATAGTCTCTGATGTGGGACCCTGTCAAAAGCCTTACTGAAGTCCATATACACAATATCATATTCATTACCATGATCTACCTCCTCAAATACCTTAGTGAAAAAAGTTAATAAATTCGTAAGGCAGGAACGCCCCTTTGTAAAACCATGCTGAGATTCGTTGATTAATTTATGCTTTTCAAGGTGGCTACGAACTGCCTCGGCAATTATTGATTCCATAAATTTTCCCACTATGGAGGTTAGGCTTATTGGTCTATAGTTCGAAGCTAAGGACCTGTCACCTGTTTTGAAAATAGGTATCACATTTGCCATTTTCCACTTATCTGGCACCATGCCAGTTTGTAGTGATATGTTGAAAAGATTAGCCAAAGGTGTGCTAAGCTCCTCTTTACATTCCTTTAGAACCCTTGCATACAGTTCATCAGGGCCTGGGGATTTGTTAGGTTTTAATTTATCTATTTGCCTAAGGACCATGTCACTTGTGACCCTAATAGTGCACAGTTTATTATCGTCCTGTTCTACATAATTTATCATTACTGGAATATCGCTGGTATCCTCCTGTGTAAAAACTGAGAGGAAGTATGTGTTAAAAATTCTACACATTTCCTTATCACTGTCAGTGAGCTGACCCGATGAACTTTTGAGTGGGCCTATCTTGTCCCTGATCTTACTTCTGTATACCTGAAAGAATCCTTTTGGGTTAGTCTTCGATTCTCTTGCAACTTTAACCTCATAATCTCTTTTTGCTTTTCTAATTCCCTTTTTTATTTCTCTCTTTAACTGAATATATCGATTTCTCAATTGCCCCTCTCCTCTTTTGATTTGCCTATATATGCCTCTCTTTTGACCAATCAGATATTTTAATCTATTGTTCATCCATTTAGGATCATTTTTGTTTGATCTGATTTCCCTATTTGGAACATAATTTGACTGAGCAGCTAGAACTATGCCCTGGAAAGCATCATATCGGCAACCATCACCACCTACCTGACCCTTAGTCAGGTCATTCCAGTTCAGCCCACCTAAGTAATTTTTCAGTCCTATGAAATCAGCCAAGCGAAAGTCAGGGACGGAGACTTGATTGCCATTATTAGGGGAATTCCATGATATATTAAAACTGAGTGATTTGTGATCACTTTCCCCAAGCTCTTCATTAACCTCAAGATTATTAATTAGTGTTTCCCTACTGGCAAGAACCAAGTCAAGGAGGTTATTTCCCCTAGTTGGCTCTGTCACAAACTGTTTTAAAAAACAATCCTGGATCGTATCAAGAAAGTCACCTGACTCTAAATTTCCTGTCAAATTGCTCCAGTCAATCTGTCTATAGTTGAAATCTCCCATTAGCACAACATTTTCGTATGTAGATGCCTTACGAATTTCGTCCCATAGAAGTTTACTGCACTCCCTATCAAGATTTGGGGCCCTGTAAATCACACCCAAAATTAGTTTTTCTCGGCCCTCGAGAAGCTGTAACCAAACAGATTCAGTGGCTGACGCTTCTAATTTAATATCTTGTCTAACACAACAATTTAAATTGTCTCTGACATACATCGCTACTCCACCACCTTTCCTGTTGACCCTGTCAGTGTGGAATAATTTATAGCCTTGTATGTACATTCAGAGGGCATCTCTCTATCTTTCAGATTGAGCCAGGTCTCTGTTATAGCAATAATATCTATGTTTCCTGCACTTGCAATTAATCTTAGCTCATCTATCTTATTTCTTACACTCCTGCTATTAGTATAGTAAACCTTAAGGGAGCTAGTCCCTTGCTGCCCTCTGCTGTCCCCCTTTGTTTGCTGACCTGATCTATTGTCTTTATTTATAACTTCATGCTGAATGCCTTTTATACATTTACTGTTTCCAACCCAAGTGTTGCAACCTGCTTGTTTCCCACACACACCCATACCTCTATCTTCCATCAGTTTAAAATCATAGGCATTTCACCAATGGCCTTCTCAATCGAGTCTGCAAGTGCTACCACCCCAGCCCCAGAGAGATGTACCCCATCCCTTGCATACATATCATGTTTGCCATAAAAGTTGTTCCAGTTGTCAATGAATGGGATTGCAAGTTCCTTGCAGTATCTGTCTAGCCAGCAATTTACACCAATTGCCCTAGACAACCATTCATTTCCTACTCCCCTTCTAGGCAAGATGCTACATATGATTGGGATCCCTCCCTTAGACTTAATGAAATCTATAGCTGACCTGTACTTATCTAGCAGTTCTTCTCTCCTACCCTTCCCAATATCATTTCCACCAGCACTGAGACAGATAATGGGCTTGCTCCCATTACCTGACATGATATTATCCAGCCTGTTGACAATGTCCCCAACACCAGCTCCAGGGAAGCACACTCTATCTCTCATCTTCTTATTCCTATTACAAAAAGCACGGTCAATGTATCTTACCTGAGAGTCACCAACCACAAGAATGCGCTTACCTCCATTAGCAGGGGCAGTAGTACCCTTACCTTCACTGGCCACTGAAGTACATTCATCCTGAAGAACAGAGAAGCGATTTCCTACCTTCAGATCTTCACTCTTAACTTTCCTTACTCTGATGCGCCTTCCATTACTGTGAACTACTCGCCACTTGTAGCAGGTGCTGGGCTGCACCTCACTGCTGGTAGCCGTTGCTGCCTCCCCAACTGCAGCCTCCTCACAGCGAGAGAGAGACTGCACCTCGCTGCTAGAAGCCTCATTCCCCACAACTCCAGCCACCTCACACTCTCTCCCAGACCCATTGAGGTGGACCTTCAGCCTCCTAATCTCCTCCTGGAGAAGCAAGACCTCCTCCTTCAACTCTCCAACCTCAATTTTTAAAACACTGCAGAAGCAAGCCATGCTTTGTAACCGTCCACACTAATCCCCAAAGCAGCTCAGGGTCTGTGACCTCACGTGACGACTGACCACGTCATGTATTGTGATTATACGTCATGTATTGTGATTATACGTCATGTATTGTGATTATACGTCGTGTATTGTTATTATACGTCGTGTATTGTGATTATACGTCGTGTATTGTGATTATACGTCGTGTATTGTGATTATACGTCATGTATTGTGATTATACGTCGTGTATTGTGATTATACGTCATGTATTATGATTATACGTCGTGTATTGTGATTATACGTCATGTATTGTGATTATACGTCATGTATTGTGATTATACGTCATGTATTGTGATTATACGTCATGTATTGTGATTATACGTCGTGTATTGTGATTATACGTCATGTATTGTGATTATACGTCATGTATTGTGATTATACGTCATGTATTGTGATTATACGTCATGTATTGTGATTATACGTCGTGTATTGTGATTATACGTCATGTATTGTGATTATACGTCATGTATTGTGATTATACGTCGTGTATTGTGATTATACGTCATGTATTGTGATTATACGTCATGTATTGTGATTATACGTCGTGTATTGTGATTATACGTCATGTATTGTGATTATACGTCGTGTATTGTGATTATACGTCGTGTATTGTGATTATACGTCATGTATTGTGATTATACGTCATGTATTGTGATTATACGTCGTGTATTGTGATTATACGTCATGTATTGTGATTATACGTCGTGTATTGTGATTATACGTCGTGTATTGTGATTATACGTCGTGTATTGTGATTATACGTCATGTATTGTGATTATACGTCGTGTATTGTGATTATACGTCGTGTATTGTGATTATACGTCGTGTATTGTGATTATACGTCGTGTATTGTGATTATACGTCATGTATTGTGATTATACGTCGTGTATTGTGATTATACGTCGTGTATTGTGATTATACGTCGTGTATTGTGATTATACGTCGTGTATTGTGATTATACGTCATGTATTGTGATTATACGTCGTGTATTGTGATTATACGTCGTGTATTGTGATTATACGTCGTGTATTGTGATTATACGTCGTGTATTGTGATTATACGTCGTGTATTGTGATTATACGTCGTGTATTGTGATTATACGTCGTGTATTGTGATTATACGTCGTGTATTGTGATTATACGTCATGTATTGTGATTATACGTCGTGTAGTGTGATGTAGTTATTAGCTATATTTAATGTAGTTATTATCGAGGTTTATTGTTTTAACTAGTTTAATGTAATTAGCAAGATTTAACAGTGTAGCGAGGTTTGTTATTACGGAGGTTTAATGTGGGGTATTAAGATTTAATGTAGTTATTAAGGTTTAATGTAGATATTAGGAGGTAAAATATACCTCTTAGGTTTAATATTATTAAGGAAGTTTAATGTGATTATTAGGGTTTAATGCAGTTACTAAGGAGGTTTAATATTATTAAGGTTTAATGTGATTATTAAGATTTAATGTGGTTAAGGTTTAATGTGATTATTAAGGTTTAATGTGGTTAAGGTTTAATGTGATTATTAAGATTTAATGTGGTTAAGGTTTAATGTGATTATTAAGGTTTAATGTGGTTAAGGTTTAATGTGGTTATTAAGATTTAATGTGGTTAAGGTTTAATGTGATTATTAAGGTTTAATGTGGTTAAGGTTTAATGTGATTATTAAGATTTAATGTGGTTAAGGTTTAATGTGATTATTAAGGTTTAATGTGGTTAAGGTTTAATGTGATTATTAAGATTTAATGTGGTTAAGGTTTAATGTGATTATTAAGGTTTAATGTGGTTAAGGTTTAATGTGATTATTAAGATTTAATGTGGTTAAGGTTTAATGTGATTATTAAGGTTTAATGTGGTTAAGGTTTAATGTGATTATTAAGGTTTAATATTCGTTAATATGATGCATTAATTCTCAGGACAGGAAAGTGATTTATCACAAGACTTTATTTTATTATTATTTATTTTATTATCACACTGGCCGTCTCCCACCAAGACAGGGTTGCCCGACCGTCACCCACCAAGGCAGGGTGGCCCGACCGTCTCCCACCAAGGCAGGTTGGCCCGACCGTCTCCCACCAAGGCAGGGTGGCCCGAAAAAGAAAAACTTCCATCATCATTCACTCCATCACTGCCTTGCCAGAAGGATGCTTTACACTACAGTTTTTAAACTGCAACATTAGCACCCGTCCTTCATTAATTCCAATTGTACCAGGTGTTGGTTGTGGCAGGTGTTGGTTGTGGCAGGTGTTGGTTGTGGCAGGTGTTGGTTGTGGTAGGTGTTGGTTGTGGCAGGTGTTGGTTGTGGCAGGTGTTGGTTGTGGCAGGTGTTGGTTGTGGCAGGTGTTGGTTGTGGCAGGTGTTGGTTGTGGCAGGTGTTGGTTGTGGTAGGTGTTGGTTGTGGCAGATGGTGATTGTGGCAGGTGTTGGTTGTAGGGAGGGGAAGGGGTGTATTGGTTGAGTAAGATGTGGAGTTGTTGATTGGGGAGGATGTGGAGGGTGAAGTGTTGTTTAGAGAAAAGTGTCACTGTGTGTAGAGTAGTGGCAGTGTGTGTGGATAGAGTAGTGGCAGTGTGTGTGGATAGAGTAGTGGCAGTGTGTGGATAGAGTAGTGGCAGTGTGTGGATAGAGTAGTGGCAGTGTGTGTGGATAGAGTAGTGGCAGTGTGTGTGGATAGATTAGTGGCAGTGTGTGTGGATAGAGTAGTGGCAATGTGTGTGGATAGAGTAGTGGGAGTGTGTGTGGATAGAGTAGTGGGAGTGTGTGTGGATAGAGTAGTGGGAGTGTGTGTGGATAGAGTAGTGGGAGTGTGTGTGGATAGAGTAGTGGCAGTGTGTGTGGATAGAGTAGTGGCAGTGTGTGGATAGAGTAGTGGCAGTGTGTGTGGATAGAGTAGTGGCAGTGTGTGTGGATAGAGTAGTGGCAGTGTGTGTGGATATAGTAGTGGCAGTGTGTGTGGATATAGTAGTGGCAGTGTGTGTGGATATAGTGGCAGTGTGTGTGGATAGAGTAGTGGCAGTGTGTGGATAGAGTAGTGGCAGTGTGTGGATAGAGTAGTGGCAGTGTGTGGATAGAGTAGTGGCAGTGTGTGGATAGAGTAGTGGCAGTGTGTGTGGATAGAGTAGTGGCAGTGTGTGTGGATAGAGTAGTGGCAGTGTGTGTGGATAGAGTACTGGTAGTGTGTGTGGATAGAGTAGTGGCAGTGTGTGTGGATAGAGTAGTGGCAGTGTGTGGATAGAGTAGTGGCAGTGTGTGGATATAGTAGTGGCAGTGTGTGTGGATAGAGTAGTGGCAGTGTGTGTGGATAGAGTAGTGGCAGTGTGTGAATAGAGTAGTGGCAGTGTGTGTGGATAGAGTAGTGGCAGTGTGTGTGGATATAGTGGCAGTGTGTGTGGTAGAGTAGTGGCAGTGTGTGTGGATAGAGTAGTGGCAATGTGTGTGGATACAGTAGTGGCAGTGTGTGTGGATAGAGTAGTGGCAGTGTGTGTGGATAGAGTAGTGGCAGTGTGTGGATAGAGTAGTGGAAGTGTGTGGATAGAGTAGTGGCAGTGTGTGTGGATAGAGTAGTGGCAGTGTGTGTGGATAGAGTAGTGGCAGTGTGTGTGGATAGAGTAGTGGCAGTGTGTGTGGATAGAGTAGTGGCAGTGTGTGTGGATAGAGTAGTGGCAGTGTGTGTGGATAGAGTAGTGGCAGTGTGTGGATAGAGTAGTGGCAGTGTGTGTGGATAGAGTAGTGGCAGTGTGTGTGTGGATAGAGTAGTGGCAGTGTGTGTGGATAGAGTAGTAGCAGTGTGTGTGGATATAGTGGCAGTGTGTGTGGATAGAGTAGTGGCAGTGTGTGTGGATATAGTAGTGACAGTGTGTGGATATAGTAGTGGCAGTGTGTGTGGATAGAGTAGTGGCAGTGTGTGGATAGAGTAGTGGCAGTATGTGTGGATAGAGTAGTGGCAGTGTGTGGATATAGTAGTGGCAGTGTGTGTGGATATAGTAGTGGCAGTGTGTGGATATAGTATGGCAGTGTGTGTGGATAGAGTAGTGGCATTGTGTGGATAGAGTAGTGGCAGTGTGTGTGGATAGAGTAGTGGCAGTGTGTGTGGATAGAGTAGTGGCAGTGTGTGTGGATAGAGTAGTGGCAGTGTGTGTGGATAGAGTAGTGGCAGTGTGTGTGGATAGAGTAGTGGCAGTGTGTGTGGATAGAGTAGTGGCAGTGTGTGTGGATAGAGTAGTGGCAGTGTGTGTGGCTAGAGTAGTGGCAGTGTGTGTGGCTAGAGTAGTGGCAGTGTGTGTGGCTAGAGTAGTGGCAGTGTGTGTGGCTAGAGTAGTGGCAGTGTGTGTGGCTAGAGTAGTGGCAGTGTGTGTGGCTAGAGTAGTGGCAGTGTGTGTGGCTAGAGTAGTGGCAGTGTGTGTGGCTAGAGTAGTGGCAGTGTGTTTGGCTAGAGTAGTGGCAGTGTGTGGATAGAATAGTGGCAGTGTGTGTGGATAAAGTAGTGGCAGTGTGTGTGGATAGAGTAGTGGCAGTGTGTGTGGATAGAGTAGTGGCAGTGTGTGTGGATAGAGTAGTGGCAGTGTGTGGATAGAGTAGTGGCAGTGTGTGGATAGAGTAGTGGCAGTGTGTGGATAGAGTAGTGGCAGTGTGGAGTGTCCTCTTAAAGGGGGGGGGGAGGGGTGGAGCCTTGATGGTGTTGAAGGAGGACTCATGAAAACATCTGAAGATATACTCCCTTTCATCGGAACAAACCTGATTATGGATTTGATAATTATAATAATAATAATCATAATTTAAAGAAAATAGCAATTTTATTGGTACCGATATTATGACTGGTGTTGGTACCAACATGAACCTGGGTGGTGTTGGTACCAACATGAACTTGGGTGGTGTTGGTACCAACATGAACCTGGGTGGTGTTGGTACCAACATGAACTTGGGTGGTGTTGGTACCAACATGAACTTGGGTGGTGTTGGTACCAACATGAACCTGGGTGGTGTTGGTACCAACATGAACCTGGGTGGTGTTGGTACCAACATGAACCTGGGTGGTGTTGGTACCAACATGAACCTGGGTGGTGTTGGTACCAACATGAACCTGGGTGGTGTTGGTACCAACATGAACCTGAGTGGTGTTGGTACCAACATGAACCTGGGTGGTGTTGGTACCAACATGAACCTGGGTGGTGTTGGTACCAACATGAACCTGGGTGGTGTTGGTACCAACATGAACCTGGGTGGTGTTGGTACCAACATGAACCTGGGTGGTGTTGGTACCAACATGAACCTGGGTGGTGTTGGTGCCAACATGAATCTGGGTGGTGTTGGTACCAACATGAACCTGGGTGGTGTTGGTACCAACATGAACCTGGGTGGTGTTGGTACCAACATGAACCTGGGTGGTGTTGGTACCAACATGAACCTGGGTGGTGTTGGTACCAACATGAACCTGGGTGGTGTTGGTGCCAACATGAATCTGGGTGGTGTTGGTACCAACATGAACCTGGGTGGTGTTGGTACCAACATGAACCTGGGTGGTGTTGGTACCAACATGAACCTGGGTGGTGTTGGTACCAACATGAACCTGGGTGGTGTTGGTACCAACATGAACCTGGGTGGTGTTGGTACCAACATGAACCTGGGTGGTGTTGGTACCAACATGAACCTGGGTGGTGTTGGTACCAACATGAAACTGGGTGGTGTTGGTACCAACATGAACCTGGGTGGTGTTGGTACCAACATGAACCTTGGTGGTGTTGGTACCAACATGAACCTGGGTGGTGTTGGTACCAACATGAACCTGGGTGGTGTTGGTACCAACATGAAACTGGGTGGTGTTGGTACCAACATGAACCTGGGTGGTGTTGGTACCAACATGAACCTGGGTGGTGTTGGTACCAACATGAACCTGGGTGGTGTTGGTACCAACATGAACCTGGGTGGTGTTGGTACCAACATGAACCTGGTTGGTGTTGGTACCAACATGAACCTGGTTGGTGTTGGTACCAACATGAACCTGGGTGGTGTTGGTACCAACATGAACCTGGGTGGTGTTGGTACCAACATGAACCTGGGTGGTGTTGGTACCAACATGAACCTGGGTGGTGTTGGTACCAACATGAACCTGGGTGGTGTTGGTACCAACATGAACCTGGGTGGTGTTGGTACCAACATGAAACTGGGTGGTGTTGGTACCAACATGAACCTGGGTGGTGTTGGTACCAACATGAACCTGGGTGGTGTTGGTACCAACATGAACCTGGGTGGTGTTGGTACCAACATGAACCTGGGTGGTGTTGGTACCAACATGAACCTGGGTGGTGTTGGTACCAACATGAGCCTGGGTGTTGGTACCAACATGAACCTGGGTGGTGTTGGCACCAACATGAACCTGGGTGGTGTTGGCACCAACATGAACCTGGGTGGTGTTGGTACCAACATGAACATGGGTGGTGTCGGTACCAACATGAACCTGGGTGGTGTTGGTACCAACATGAACCTGGGTGGTGTTGGTACCAACATGAACCTGGGTGGTGTTGGTACCATCATGAACCTGGGTGGTGTTGGTACCAACATGAACCTGGGTGGTGTTGGTACCAACATGAACCTGAGTGGTGTTGGTACCAACATGAACCTGGGTGGTGTTGGTACCAACATGAACCTGGGTGGTGTTGGTACCAACATGAACCTGGGTGGTGTTGGTACCAACATGAACCTGGGTGGTGTTGGTACCAACATGAACCTGGGTGGTGTTGGTACCAACATGAACCTGGGTGGTGTTGGTACCAACATGAACCTGGGTGGTGTTGGTACCAACATGAACCTGGGTGGTGTTGGTACCAACATGAACCTGGGTGGTGTTGGTACCAACATGAACCTGGGTGGTGTTGGTACCAACATGAACCTGGGTGGTGTTGGTACCAACATGAACCTGGGTGGTGTTGGTACCAACATGAACCTGGGTGGTGTTGGTACCAACATGAGCCTGAACCTGGGTGGTGTTGGTACCAACATGGGTGTTGGTACCAACATGAACCTGGGTGGTGTTGGCACCAACATGAACCTGGGTGGTGTTGGCACCAACATGAACCTGGGTGGTGTTGGTACCAACATGAACATGGGTGGTGTCGGTACCAACATGAACCTGGGTGGTGTTGGTACCAACATGAACCTGGGTGGTGTTGGTACCAACATGAACCTGGGTGGTGTTGGTACCATCATGAACCTGGGTGGTGTTGGTACCAACATGAACCTGGGTGGTGTTGGTACCAACATGAACCTGAGTGGTGTTGGTACCAACATGAACCTGGGTGGTGTTGGTACCAACATGAACCTGGGTGGTGTTGGTACCAACATGAACCTGGGTGGTGTTGGTACCAACATGAACCTGGGTGGTGTTGGTACCAACATGAACCTGGGTGGTGTTGGTACCAACATGAACCTGGGTGGTGTTGGTACCAACATGAACCTGGGTGGTGTTGGTACCAACATGAACCTGGGTGGTGTTGGTACCAACATGAACCTGGGTGGTGTTGGTACCAACATGAACCTGGG
>NC_091296.1:68259007-68264007 GCF_038502225.1 Cherax quadricarinatus | reverse complement strand
CAGGGGTCATGGATGGAGGTGGTGGCTCTCAGGGGTCATGGTTGGAGGTGGTGGCTCTCAGGGGTCATGGTTGGAGGTGGTGGCTCTTATGGGTCATGGTGGTGGCTCCCAGGGGTCATGGTTGGAGGTGGTAGCTCTCAGTGTACATAGAAGAGCTCAGGCGTCACACTACTACTGCCTAAACTCAGCTTTAAGTATTGCACCGAGGCAGTGTGGCCCGGTCCACAAACCCTCACCCCTCCCCTTATCCCCCATAACCACCCCACCACCACCTTCCCTACTTCCACCATCCCCACCATCTTCCTCACAGTAGCAATAAATGTCTTCGACGCCATCCCTTCCATCCCCCTCTCTTCCCCCTCCCCCTGCATGCCTCTCCCCTCCGGCGTAGTCACTATCAGTAGTGGAAATGTACACTGTGTTGCGGCTGATGTGATCTTATAACTGGAATATATCTGTAGGGTGTTTCGGGGGTCAGCACCCCCGCCGCCCGGTCCATGACCAGGCCTCGTGGTGGATCAGGGCTTGATCAACCAGGCTGTTACTGTTGGCCGCACACAAACCGGGGTACGAACCATAACCTGGTTGGTCAGGTACTGAATATAGGTGCCTGTCCAGTTTCCTTTTGAAGTCAGCCAAGGATCTGTTGGTAATCTACCTTATATATGCTGGGAGGCAGTTGAATAGTCTTGGGCCCTGACACTTACTGTGTTGTCTCTTAGCGTACTCATGGCTCCACTGCTTTTCATTGGGGGATGTTGCACCGCTTGCGGAGTCTTTTGCTTTCGTGGGAAGTGATTTCCGTACGCAGATTTAGGATTAGGCCAAGTAAGATTTCCCAAGTGTACATTATTTCTTTCTCGCCTGTATTCCAAGAAGTACAAGTCAGGGGACTTCAACCGTTCCCAGTAATTTAGCTGCTTTATTGATAGGGTGCAGGGAGAGTAAGGGAGAGTGAGAGTGCAGGGAGAGTAAGGGAGATCTGGTTGTCAGAGGTTTCTTAGAGTGTTTCTGATAAATGATCATCTGTGTGGTGTGAAATATTGGAATTTAATTGTCAACAACGACAGAGAGAGAGGGGGGGGGGTAGAGGTAAGAAATGACGAGAAACGAGAAACGAAGAACTGAAGAGAAAGAAGAATTTGGGAGAGGGAAGAATTGAAGAGGAGCAAGAGGACTGTGATAAAGGAAAGTGCTGAAGAGAAACAAGAGGAATGTGAGAAGGGTAGAAGAGAAGAGAGGAAGGGAAGGGATGGGGGGGGAAGACATACAAGAGACAGGCAAGTAACGTAGACTTAACGACGTTAACTTTCTTACGTCATTACCAGCGTCAGTTTCTGTACGTTCATTTTAATCTTAAGTTAGGTCATATAAATCTGCAGGAAAGCGTTTATTTAATAACGTCCTAAACTTTTCCTCTTAAAATTCAATTTAGAGAAAATTTGAATAAGAAATAATGACCATTTAAGTGTTTCCACACATAAATTATCGTAATTATCATAATTTATATGCATATTGTAGCGGGTTCAGTGGGTGTGCAGATATATATGAGACAAGATGTGTGGCAGGTGGTGGGTGGAGAGCTCCAGGAAGCTTTCAGATGTGCACGAATATCACTGTGTAATAGAGGTAGGTTGTGAGGTGATCAGTCCCTCAGTGTGGCGTACACACACAACCTTGATGTTATACTTACACCCCTATTTGGAGTCAGTCTCTCACTAGCAGGTTGTGTGAGTGTGATGGTATTGACATCTGTCAATACAACCACATCATGTACCGCAGGTGGTGTTTGATGGTTACTCTGAGCACCTGTGTGGAGGGTGGGTGAGTATGAGTGCAGGGGAGGGGAGGGGCAGAAATCTATGTCATGAGACACACCTGTGCCAGCCTGGCCACACCACAGGTGCCAAGTCGGGCCATCAGCGGTGGCTGTCACTATCAGTTCACTCGACGTCGTGAGCTGAAAGTTCTTTTCAAGTGTGTGGACGCTTGAAGTATAGGCACAAGTGTGAGTACAAACAAGTGTGGACAAGTGAGTCTTTTACAGACGTTGTATTCCGATCACCACTTATACATTTATTGTCTGGAAGGTTACTAACTGACACGTACATTTTAATTTCTCATCATTTCCACCGTGAGGAAGGTTAAATACTGACGATGTGCTGTGTACACGCCTTAGCCCACATCTTGGCGTAACTACTACTGGTGAGCCTCGTAATTTTTAAAGGGGTGGACGGGTAGGCCAGCGGAAGGCCTCGGTCAAGTGACCAAAAGCTCCAACTTCGGGCTATCATGTGACTAAAACCCTCATCAGGACACGCTTGTCCTCTTTCCTGACAAACCTTACCTAACCTAACCTCGTAACCTCCAACCCTCAAACACCTTTCGCTCAGACGCTCTCTCTTTATGGTCACATTCATAAACACGTCCGTTTGTAACGTTATTTGTGACGTTCGTCGTTAGGGAAATTATTTAGATTGCAGAAGTCCACTGTAATCTACCTTGTCCATAATTACTATTGCATTTACTTTGTCTCTTTCGTAAGGTAACGTCTAGGATCTTTCTTTAATTCATGGCATAACTTAACAATTATCCTATGAATTAAAGATCCTAGACTTGACCTTACGAAACAGACAAAGTAAATGCGATACTAATTATGGACAATGTAGATTACAGTGGAAAAATGAGCATGTTATTAGAAGACGTGGAAACTTACGAGCCTCTCGACCTTCCTACACAAGTGGGCCACATTTGATGGTCAAATTGTGTGACGTGGGCCGCACGGTTTTGTTGACACTGCAGTGTGGAACTTACATAAAAGTGAGTTCATAATTTCGTGTGAGGGCCGCATCCATTTCCTAGAAAGTGCCACATGCGGCCCTCGGGCCGCAGGTTGTGGACCCCTGAATTTTAGAGTATTAAGACCATGTATCAAGGCATCTTCCTCAGTGTAGAATAATACTAGTAATACTCTTGGTAATAATATTAGTATCGTAGTAATAATTCTCGTAGTAACGGAAGTAGATGTGATAGTATCAGTAATAGCAGGAGAAGCAGGAGGAAAGAGTGAAATAAAGGCAAGAAAAGAGAGAGAGAGAGAGAGAGAGATTAAAAGTAACCACCATTTGCTCGACTCTATTTAATAGAGGACAATTTTTTCGTTGGACGGGTTGATCACTGGAGCTGAACTGTACCATTAATGGTGTGTGGTGACACGCTCTTCTTCTTCTTCTTCTTCTTCTTCTTCTTCTTCTTCTTCTTCTTCTTCTTCTTCTTCTTCTTCTTCTTCTTCTTCTTCTTCTTCTTCTTCTTCTTCTTCTTCTTCTTCTTCTTCTTCTTCTTCTTCTTCTTCTTTTCAGAACATTGTAGCCAGACACTTGGTCAGGTCACATCTTACAAAGTTAGGTAAGTTTTTGTATAGACGACGTGTTTGGTGTCACACCACCCTGGCCACATAGTGTGGAAGGGGTGGCCACATTTGGCGTACCACCTGGCACAGGCCACACGTAATTAACTTTGGCAGGTAATCAGCAGAGAAGTGATTAAGTGTGGTGTTGGTCGCACCACTGTTTGGACCGTAGGGAGTAGTGGCAGGGAGGGATGGCAGGGAAGGAGGTAGAGAGGAAAAGAAATAGTGTATTCTTCCTAGCATCGTGTGCATCCTAGCATGGTGTACGTGCTATCGTCGTGTACATCACTGAGCAGTGTACACGTTTTCCTAGCCTTACTATGTCACATGTACGTAACTTAAGAAATCGTAATGACACGATTGCAAATAAACCATACCCCCGGCCGGGATTGAACCCGCGGTCATAGAGTCTCAAAACTCCAGCCCGTCGCGCTAGCTGGTCTAGTGGTTAGCGCGACGGGCTGGAGTTTTGAGACTCTATGACCGCGGGTTCAATCCCGGCCGGGGGTATGGTTCACATGTACGTAACGTGTTTGTCTTCGTTTCATTGCGGTACGACATTGGTAACCACAACTATCCTTAGATCAACGTTATACAGTCTCCATCCCCACGACTTTGTATTTGACTGACGAAGGTTGCTGGTCAGGCACAACGTCAGTCAGTGAAGATATCCGGGTGTTGCACACGCGTCCTGCTTATCACCTGGTCGGTGTTGTGTTCCATTTTGATACGAGGATTGCAAGACCTGGCTAGCTATGAAGTGTTTTAATCTTTCAGGTGTCAAGAGAACGATTTACCCTCCAGGTCACCACCGCGTGCGGCAGTGAAGGTGCTACTGGAGTTTGTCACTGATGGTTTTTACACATGACTATAAGAGAGGTGGAACACTGTGTGTAGGAGAGGTGAAACACTGTATAGCAGTGAAACACTGTGTGTGGTAGAGGTGAAACTGTGTACAACTATGGAGACTGCGTGGGTAACCTTATAAGTGGGGTGAAGCGGAAAGTGTTGACATGTGTTGGAGTGGCTGGCTTCATGCAACACAAGGTCGCTAGAAAACACTTTATCATTTGATTGGTTGGTTAGATTGCGGCCGCTTGTGGCGGCGCGCGATCTTTTGCCAATTTCGGCTTGATCTGTCGCCACCTGCGGCTTGATCTGTCGCCACCTGCGGCTTGATCTGTCGCCACCTGCGGCTTGATCTGTCGCTACCTGCGGCTCGATCTGTCGCCACCTGCGGCAGCTGCGTTGCGGACGGTAGATGCGGGTGCGGTGTGCGCCGTGGCGGTGGCGGTGGAGTGGGGAGAGAGGGAGGAGGGGCGAGGGAGCACCGACTACCTCTCCCCCATGGTGGCCAGGGAGATGGTGGAGGGGCGCGGCCCCCTGGGGGTAATGAGCGAGAGCCTCACCCCCTTCACTTACCTGGGGGAGGACCTGGGGGGCAGCCCCATGGTCTCTCCCCGCTCCTCCCCGCGTGCCAGCCCCCGCTCCTCACCAAGAGTGAGCCCCAGAGCCTCCCCCAGGGTGAGCCCCCGTTCCACCCCCAGACGCAGGTCCAGGGCGCTCTCCAGGGAGATCACGCCCCTGGAGG
>NC_091296.1:68191507-68254007 GCF_038502225.1 Cherax quadricarinatus | reverse complement strand
GGAGCACAGTATGGCAGCCACCGAGCCTGGAGCACAGTATGGCAGCCACCGAGCCTGGAGCACAGTATGGCAGCCACCGAGCCTGGAGCCGAGGCAGCCACCGAGCCTGGAGCACAGCATGGCAGCCACCGAGCCTGGAGCACAGTATGGCAGCCACCGAGCCTGGAGCACAGTATGGCAGCCACCGAGCCTGGAGCACAGTATGGCAGCCACCGAGCCTGGAGCACAGTATGGCAGCCACCGAGCCTGGAGCACAGTATGGCAGCCACCGAGCCTGGAGCACAGTATGGCAGCCACCGAGCCTGGAGCACAGTATGGCAGCCACCGAGCCTGGAGCACAGTATGGCAGCTACCGAGCCTGGAGCACAGTATGGCAGCCACCGAGCCTGGAGCACAGTATGGCAGCTACCGAGCCTGGAGCACAGTATGGCAGCCACCGAGCCTGGAGCACAGTATGGCAGCCACCGAGCCTGGAGCACAGTCTGGCCACCGAGCCTGGAGCACCGTATGGCCGCCACCGAGCCAGGAGCACCGTATGGCAGCCACCGAGCCTGGAGCACAGTATGGCAGCCACCGAGCCTGGAGCACAGTATGGCAGCCACCGAGCCTGGAGCACAGTATGGCAGCCACCGAGCCTGGAGCACAGTATGGCAGCCACCGAGCCTGGAGCACAGTATGGCAGCCACCGAGCCTGGAGCACAGTATGGCAGCCACCGAGCCTGGAGCACAGTATGGCAGCCACCGAGCCTGGAGCACAGTATGACAGCCACCGAGCCTGGAGCACAGTATGGCAGCCACCGAGCCTGGAGCACAGTATGGCAGCCACCGAGCCTGGAGCACAGTATGGCAGCCACCGAGCCTGGAGCACAGTATGGCAGCCACCGAGCCTGGAGCACAGTATGGCAGCCACCGAGCCTGGAGCACAGTATGGCAGCCACCGAGCCTGGAGCACAGTATGACAGCCACCGAGCCTGGAGCACAGTATGGCAGCCACCGAGCCTGGAGCACAGTATGGCAGCCACCGAGCCTGGAGCACAGTATGACAGCCACCGAGCCTGGAGCACAGTATGGCAGCCACCGAGCCTGGAGCACAGTATGGCAGCCACCGAGCCTGGAGCACAGTATGGCAGCCACCGAGCCTGGAGCACAGTATGGCAGCCACCGAGCCTGGAGCACAGTATGGCAGCCACCGAGCCTGGAGCACAGTATGGCAGCCACCGAGCCTGGAGCACAGTATGGCAGCCACCGAGCCTGGAGCACAGTATGGCAGCCACCGAGCCTGGAGCACAGTATGACAGCCACCGAGCCTGGAGCACAGTATGGCAGCCACCGAGCCTGGAGCACAGTATGACAGCCACCGAGCCTGGAGCACAGTATGCAGCCACCGAGCCTGGAGCACAGTATGACAGCCACCGAGCCTGGAGCACAGTATGTCAGCCACCGAGCCTGGAGCACAGAGCCTGGAGCACAGTATGACAGCCACCGAGCCTGGAGCACAGTATGGCAACCACCGAGCCTGGAGCACAGTATGGCAGCCACCGAGACTGGAGCACAGTATGACAGCCACCGAGCCTGGAGCACAGTATGGAGCCTGGAGCACAGTATGGCAGCCACCGAGCCTGGAGCACAGTATGGCAGCCACCGAGCCTGGAGCACAGTATGACAGCCACCGAGCCTGGAGCACAGTATGACAGCCACCGAGCCTGGAGCACAGTATGACAGCCACCGAGCCTGGAGCACAGTATGACAGCCACCGAGCCTGGAGCACAGTATGACAGCCACCGAGCCTGGAGCACAGTATGTCAACCACCGAGCCTGGAGCACAGTATGGCAGCCACCGAGCCTGGAGCACAGTATGGCAGCCACCGAGCCTGGAGCACAGTATGACAGCCACCGAGCCTGGAGCACAGTATGGCAGCCACCGAGCCTGGAGCACAGTATGGCCTGGAGCACAGTATGGCCCACCGAGCCTGGAGCACAGTAGCCTGGAGCACAGTATGGCAGCCACCGAGCCTGGAGCACAGTATGCAGCCACCGAGCCTGGAGCACAGTATGGCAGCCACCGAGCCTGGAGCACAGTATGGCAGCCACCGAGCCTGGAGCACAGTATGGCAGCCACCGAGCCTGGAGCACAGTATGGCAGCCACCGAGCCTGGAGCACAGTATGGCAGCCACCGAGCCTGGAGCACAGTATGGCAGCCACCGAGCCGGGAGCAGCACAGTATGGCACCCACCGAGCCTGGAGCACAGTATGGCAGCCACCGAGCCTGGAGCACAGTATGGCAGCCACCGAGCCTGGAGCACAGTATGGCAGCCACCGAGCCTGGAGCACAGTATGACAGCCACCGAGCCTGGAGCACAGTATGGCAGCCACCGAGCCTGGAGCACAGTATGGCAGCCACCGAGCCTGGAGCACAGTATGGCAGCCACCGAGCCTGGAGCACAGTATGGCAGCCACCGAGCCTGGAGCACAGTATGGCAGCTACCGAGCCTGGAGCACAGTATGGCAGCCACAGAGCCTGGAGCACAGTATGGCAGCCACCGAGCCTGGAGCACAGTATGGCAGCCACCGAGCCTGGAGCACAGTATGGCAGCCACCGAGCCTGGAGCACAGTATGGCAGCCACCGAGCCTGGAGCACAGTATGGCAGCCACCGAGCCTGGAGCACAGTATGGCAGCCACCGAGCCTGGAGCACAGTATGGCAGCCACCGAGCCTGGAGCACAGTATGGCAGCCACCGAGCCTGGAGCACAGTATGGCAGCCACCGAGCCTGGAGCACAGTATGACAGCCACCGAGCCTGGAGCACAGTATGGCAGCCACCGAGCCTGGAGCACAGTATGGCAGCCACCGAGCCTGGAGCACAGTATGGCAGCCACCGAGCCTGGAGCACAGTATGGCAGCCACCGAGCCTGGAGCACAGTATGACAGCCACCGAGCCTGGAGCACAGTATGGCAGCCACCGAGCCTGGAGCACAGTATGACAGCCACCGAGCCTGGAGCACAGTATGGCAGCCACCGAGCCTGGAGCACAGTATGGCCACCGAGCCTGGAGCACAGTATGACAGCCACCGAGCCTGGAGCACAGTATGGCAGCCACCGAGCCTGGAGCACAGTATGGCAGCCACCGAGCCTGGAGCACAGTATGGCAGCCACCGAGCCTGGAGCACAGTATGACAGCCACCGAGCCTGGAGCACAGTATGGCAGCCACCGAGCCTGGAGCACAGTATGCAGCCACCGAGCCTGGAGCACAGTATGACAGCCACCGAGCCTGGAGCACAGTATGGCAGCCACCGAGCCTGGAGCACAGTATGACAGCCACCGAGCCTGGAGCACAGTATGGCAGCCACCGAGCCTGGAGCACAGTATGACAGCCACCGAGCCTGGAGCACAGTATGGCAGCCACCGAGCCTGGAGCACAGTATGGCAGCCACCGAGCCTGGAGCACAGTATGGCAGCCACCGAGCCTGGAGCACAGTATGGCAGCCACCGAGCCTGGAGCACAGTATGGCAGCCACCGAGCCTGGAGCACACTATGGCACCCACCGAGCCTGGAGCACAGTATTGCACCCACCGAGCCTGGAGCACAGTATGGCAGCCACCGAGCCTGGAGCACAGTATGGCAGCAGCAGCACCGAGCCTGGAGCACAGTATGGCAGCCACCGAGCCTTGAGCACAGTATGGCAGCCACCGAGCCTGGAGCACAGTATGGCAGCCACCGAGCCTGGAGCACAGTATGGCAGCCACCGCCTGGAGCACAGTATGGCCCACCGAGCCTGGACCGAGCCTGGAGCACAGTATGGCAGCCACCGAGCCTGGAGCACAGTATGGCAGCCACCGAGCCTGGAGCACAGTATGGCAGCCACCGAGCCTGGAGCACAGTATGGCAGCCACCGAGCCTGGAGCACAGTATGGCAGCCACCGAGCCTGGAGCACAGTATGGCAGCCACCGAGCCTGGAGCACAGTATGGCAGCCACCGAGCCTGGAGCACAGTATGGCAGCCACCGAGCCTGGAGCACAGTATGGCAGCCACCGAGCCTGGAGCACAGTATGACAGCCACCGAGCCTGGAGCACAGTATGGCAGCCACCGAGCCTGGAGCACAGTATGGCAGCCACCGAGCCTGGAGCACAGTATGGCAGCCACCGAGCCTGGAGCACAGTATGGCAGCCACCGAGCCTGGAGCACAGTATGGCAGCCACCGAGCCTGGAGCACAGTATGGCAGCCACCGAGCCTGGAGCACAGTATGGCAGCCACCGAGCCTGGAGCACAGTATGGCAGCCACCGAGCCTGGAGCACAGTATGGCAGCCACCGAGCCTGGAGCACAGTATGGCAGCCACCGAGCCTGGAGCACAGTATGGCAGCCACCGAGCCTGGAGCACAGTATGGCAGCCACCGAGCCTGGAGCACAGTATGGCAGCCACCGAGCCTTGAGCACAGTATGGCAGCCACCGAGCCTGGAGCACAGTATGGCAGCCACCGAGCCTGGAGCACAGTATGGCAGCCACCGAGCCTGGAGCACAGTATGGCAGCCACCGAGCCTGGAGCACAGTATGGCAGCCACCGAGCCTGGAGCACAGTATGGCAGCCACCGAGCCTGGAGCACAGTATGGCAGCCACCGAGCCTGGAGCACAGTATGGCAGCCACCGAGCCTGGAGCACAGTATGGCAGCCACCGAGCCTGGAGCACAGTATGGCAGCCACCGAGCCTGGAGCACAGTATGGCAGCCACCGAGCCTGGAGCACAGTATGGCAGCCACCGAGCCTGGAGCACAGTATGGCAGCCACCGAGCCTGGAGCACAGTATGGCAGCCACCGAGCCTGGAGCACAGTATGGCAGCCACCGAGCCTGGAGCACAGTATGGCAGCCACCGAGCCTGGAGCACAGTATGGCAGCCACCGAGCCTGGAGCACAGTATGGCAGCCACCGAGCCTGGAGCACAGTATGGCAGCCACCGAGCCTGGAGCACAGTATGGCAGCCACCGAGCCTGGGGCCCAGTATGCCAGCCACCGAGCCTGGAGCACAGTATGGCAGCCACCGAGCCTGGAGCACAGTATGGCAGCCACCGAGCCTGGAGCACAGTATGGCAGCCACCGAGCCTGGAGCACAGTATGGCAGCCACCGAGCCTGGAGCACAGTATGGCAGCCACCGAGCCTGGAGCACAGTATGGCAGCCACCGAGCCTGGAGCACAGTATGGCAGCCACCGAGCCTGGAGCACAGTATGGCAGCCACCGAGCCTGGAGCACAGTATGGCAGCCACCGAGCCTGGAGCACAGTATGGCAGCCACCGAGCCTGGAGCACAGTATGGCAGCCACCGAGCCTGGAGCACAGTATGGCAGCCACCGAGCCTGGAGCACAGTATGGCAGCCACCGAGCCTGGAGCACAGTATGGCAGCCACCGAGCCTGGAGCACAGTATGGCAGCCACCGAGCCTGGAGCACAGTATGGCAGCCACCGAGCCTGGAGCACAGTATGGCAGCCACCGAGCCTGGAGCACAGTATGGCAGCCACCGAGCCTGGAGCACAGTATGGCAGCCACCGAGCCTGGAGCACAGTATGGCAGCCACCGAGCCTGGAGCACAGTATGGCAGCCACCGAGCCTGGAGCACAGTATGGCAGCCACCGAGCCTGGAGCACAGTATGGCAGCCACCGAGCCTGGAGCACAGTATGGCAGCCACCGAGCCTGGAGCACAGTATGGCAGCCACCGAGCCTGGAGCACAGTATGTCAGCCACCGAGCCTGGAGCACAGTATGGCAGCCACCGAGCCTGGAGCACAGTATGGCAGCCACCGAGCCTGGAGCACAGTATGGCAGCCACCGAGCCTGGAGCACAGTATGGCAGCCACCGAGCCTGGAGCACAGTATGGCAGCCACCGAGCCTGGAGCACAGTATGGCAGCCACCGAGCCTGGAGCACAGTATGGCAGCCACCGAGCCTGGAGCACAGTATGGCAGCCACCGAGCCTGGAGCACAGTATGGCAACCACCGAGCCTGGAGCACAGTATGGCAGCCACCACCGAGCCTGGAGCACAGTATGTCACACCCTGGACCGAGCCTGGAGCACAGTATGGCAGCCACCGAGCCTCACAGTATGGCAGCCACCGAGCCTGGAGCACAGTATGGCAACCACCGAGCCTGGAGCACAGTATGGCAACCACCGAGCCTGGAGCACAGTATGCAACCACCGAGCCTGGAGCACAGTATGGCAGCCACCGAGCCTGGAGCACAGTATGGCAAGAGCCACCGAGCCTGGAGCACAGTATGGAGCAACCACCGAGCCTGGAGCACAGTATGGCAACCACCGAGCCTGGAGCACAGTATGGCAGAGCCACCGAGGCAACCACCGAGCCTGGAGCACAGTATGGAGCCACCGAGCCTGGAGCACAGTATGGCAGCCACCGAGCCTGGAGCACAGTATGGCAGCCACCGAGCCTGGAGCGCAGTATGGCAACCACCGAGCCTGGAGCACAGTATGGCAGCCACCGAGCCTGGAGCACAGTATGGCAGCCACCGAGCCTGGAGCACAGTATGGCAGCCACCGAGCCTGGAGCACAGTATGGCAGCCACCGAGCCTGGAGCACAGTATGGCAGCCACCGAGCCTGGAGCACAGTATGGCAGCCACCGAGCCTGGAGCACAGTATGGCAGCCACCGAGCCTGGAGCACAGTATGGCAGCCACCGAGCCTGGAGCACAGTATGGCAGCCACCGAGCCTGGAGCACAGTATGGCAGCCACCGAGCCTGGAGCACAGTATGGCAGCCACCGAGCCTGGAGCACAGTATGGCAGCCACCGAGCCTGGAGCACAGTATGGCAGCCACCGAGCCTGGAGCACAGTATGGCAGCCACCGAGCCTGGAGCACAGTATGGCAGCCACCGAGCCTGGAGCACAGTATGGCAGCCACCGAGCCTGGAGCACAGTATGGCAGCCACCGAGCCTGGAGCACAGTATGGCAGCCACCGAGCCTGGAGCACAGTATGGCAGCCACCGAGCCTGGAGCACAGTATGGCAGCCACCGAGCCTGGAGCACAGTATGGCAGCCACCACCGAGCCTGGAGCACAGTATGGCAGCCACCGAGCCTGGAGCACAGTATGGCAGCCACCGAGCCTGGAGCACAGTATGGCAGCCACCGAGCCTGGAGCACAGTATGGCAGCCACCGAGCCTGGAGCACAGTATGGCAGCCACCGAGCCTGGAGCACAGTATGGCAGCCACCGAGCCTGGAGCACAGTATGGCAGCCACCGAGCCTGGAGCACAGTATGGCAGCCACCGAGCCTGGAGCACAGTATGACAGCCACCGAGCCTGGAGCACAGTATGGCAACCACCGAGCCTGGAGCACAGTATGGCAACCACCGAGCCTGGAGCACAGTATGTCAACCACCGAGCCTGGAGCACAGTATGGCAACCACCGAGCCTGGAGCACAGTATGTCAACCACCGAGCCTGGAGCACAGTATGTCAACCACCGAGCCTGGAGCACAGTATGGCAACCACCGAGCCTGGAGCACAGTATGGCAGCCACCGAGCCTGGAGCACAGTATGGCAACCACCGAGCCTGGAGCACAGTATGACAGCCACCGAGCCTCAACCACCGAGCCTGGAGCACAGTATGGCAGCCACCGAGCCTGGAGCACAGTATGGAGCCTGGAGCACAGTATGTCAACCACCGAGCCTGGAGCACAGTATGTCAACCACCGAGCCTGGAGCACAGTATGTCAACCACCGAGCCTGGAGCACAGTATGTCAACCACCGAGCCTGGAGCACAGTATGACAACCACCGAGCCTGGAGCACAGTATGGCAACCACCGAGCCTGGAGCACAGTATGTCAACCACCGAGCCTGGAGCACAGTATGGCAACCACCGAGCCTGGAGCACAGTATGTCAACCACCGAGCCTGGAGCACAGTATGACAGCCACCGAGCCTGGAGCACAGTATGTCAACCACCGAGCCTGGAGCACAGTATGGCAACCACCGAGCCTGGAGCACAGTATGTCAACCACCGAGCCTGGAGCACAGTATGGCAGCCACCGAGCCTGGAGCACAGTATGGCAGCCACCGAGCCTGGAGCACAGTATGGCAGCCACCGAGCCTGGAGCACAGTATGTCAGCCACCGAGCCTGGAGCACAGTATGGCAGCCACCGAGCCTGGAGCACAGTATGGCAGCCACCGAGCCTGGAGCACAGTATGGCAGCCACCGAGCCTGGAGCACAGTATGTCAACCACCGAGCCTGGAGCACAGTATGGCAGCCACCGAGCCTGGAGCACAGTATGACAGCCACCGAGCCTGGAGCACAGTATGTCAACCACCGAGCCTGGAGCACAGTATGTCAACCACCGAGCCTGGAGCACAGTATGACAACCACCGAGCCTGGAGCACAGTATGACAACCACCGAGCCTGGAGCACAGTATGGCAGCCACCGAGCCTGGAGCACAGTATGGCAGCCACCGAGCCTGGAGCACAGTATGGCAGCCACCGAGCCTGGAGCACAGTATGGCAGCCACCGAGCCTGGAGCACAGTATGGCAGCCACCGAACCTGGAGCACAGTATGGCAGCCACCGAGCCTGGAGCACAGTATGGCAGCCACCGAGCCTGGAGCACAGTATGTCAGCCACCGAGCCTGGAGCACAGTATGGCAGCCACCGAACCTGGAGCACAGTATGGCAGCCACCGAGCCTGGAGCACAGTATGGCAGCCACCGAACCTGGAGCACAGTATGGCAACCACCGAGCCTGGAGCACAGTATGGCAGCCACCGAGCCTGGAGCACAGTATGGCAGCCACCGAGCCTGGAGCACAGTATGGCAACCACCGAGCCTGGAGCACAGTATGGCAGCCACCGAGCCTGGAGCACAGTATGGCAGCCACCGAGCCTGGAGCACAGTATGGCAGCCACCGAACCTGGAGCACAGTATGGCAGCCACCGAGCCTGGAGCACAGTATGGCAGCCACCGAGCCTGGAGCACAGTATGGCAGCCACCGAGCCTGGAGCACAGTATGGCAGCCACCGAGCCTGGAGCACAGTATTGCAGCCACCGAGCCTGGAGCACAGTATGGCAGCCACCGAGCCTGGAGCACAGTATGGCAGCCACCGAGCCTGGAGCACAGTATGACAACCACCGAGCCTGGAGCACAGTATGGCAGCCCCGAGCCTGGAGCACAGTATGGCAGCCACCGAGCCTGGAGCACAGTATGGCAGCCACCGAGCCTGGAGCACAGTATGACAACCACCGAGCCTGGAGCACAGTATGGCAGCCCCGAGCCTGGAGCACAGTATGACAACCACCGAGCCTGGAGCACAGTATGGCAGCCCCGAGCCTGGAGCACAGTATGGCAGCCACCGAGCCTGGAGCACAGTATGGCAGCCACCGAGCCTGGAGCACAGTATGGCAGCCCCGAGCCTGGAGCACAGTATGACAACCACCGAGCCTGGAGCACAGTATGACAACCACCGAGCCTGGAGCACAGTATGGCAGCCCCGAGCCTGGAGCACAGTATGACAACCACCGAGCCTGGAGCACAGTATGGCAGCCCCGAGCCTGGAGCACAGTATGGCAGCCACCGAGCCTGGAGCACAGTATGGCAGCCACCGAGCCTGGAGCACAGTATGGCAGCCACCGAGCCTGGAGCACAGTATGGCAGCCACCGAGCCTGGAGCACAGTATGGCAGCCACCGAGCCTGGAGCACAGTATGGCAGCCACCGAGCCTGGAGCACAGTATGGCAGCCACCGAGCCTGGAGCACAGTATGGCAGCCACCGAGCCTGGAGCACAGTATGGCAGCCCCGAGCCTGGAGCACAGTATGGCAGCCACCGAGCCTGGAGCACAGTATGGCAGCCACCGAGCCTGGAGCACAGTATGGCAGCCCCGAGCCTGGAGCACAGTATGGCAGCCACCGAGCCTGGAGCACAGTATGGCAGCCACCGAGCCTGGAGCACAGTATGGCAGCCACCGAGCCTGGAGCACAGTAGTGCGACTATGCCCACGCTGCACACACAAGGAAACCCTCAGGACACCTGCTGGCAAGCGCGTGTGTGTGTACTCACCTATTTGTACTCACCTATTTGTGGTTGCAGGGGTCGAGTCTTAGCTCCTGGCCCCGCCTCTTCACCGGTTGCTACTGGGCCCTCTCTCTCCCCGCTCCATGAGCTTTATCAAACCTCGTCTTAAAACTGTGTATGGTTCCTGCCTCCACTACGTCATTTTCTAGGCTATTCCACTGCCTTACAACTCTATGACTGAAGAAATACTTCCTAATATCTCTCTGACTCATTTGTGTCTTCAACTTCCAATTGTGGCCTCTTGTTTCTGTGTCCCCTCCCTGGAACATCCTGTCTTTGTCCACCTTGTCTATTCCATGCAGTATTTTATATGTCGTTATCATGTCTCCCCTGACCCTCCTGTCCTCCAGTGTCGTCAGGCCGATTTCCCTTAATATTTCTTCATAGGACATTCCCCTTAGCTCTGGAACTAACCTTGTGGCAAACCTTTGTACTTTCTCTAGTTTCTTGACGTGCTTTATCAAGTGCGGGTTCCAAACAGGTGCTGCATACTCCAGTATGGGCCTGACATACACGGTGTACAGTGTCTTGAATGATTCCTTACTAAGGTATCGGAATGCTGTTCTCAGGTTTGCCAGGCGCCCATATGCTGCAGCAGTTATCTGATTGATGTGTGCTTCCGGAGACATGCTCGGTGTTATACTCACCCCAAGATCTTTCTCCTTGAGTGAGGTTTGCAGTCTTTGGTCACCTAGCCTATACTCTGTCTGTGGTCTTCTGTGCCCTTCCCCTATCTTCATGACTTTGCATTTGGCAGGATTAAATTCGAGAAGCCATTTGCTGGACCAGGTGTCCAGTCTGTCCAGGTCTCTTTGAAGTCCTGCCTGGTCCTCATCAGATTTAATTCTCCTCATTAACTTCACATCATCTGCAAACAGGGACACTTCTGAGTCTAACCCTTCCGTCATGTCGTGTGTGTGTGTGTGTGTGTGTGTGTGTGTGTGTGTGTTTGAATAAACAGAAGGGTGAATGAGGGATTAAACTGTGACTGAGGTGGTAGCAGAGCCACGGTTCGATACCCTGTCCATTATACTGTTTATTCATACACTCCTCTATTGCGACTTTACACACACACACACACACACACACACACACACACACACACACACACACACACACACACACACACACACACCACAATAATATTAACAATTTATAATCACCTTATAAAGTCATTGATTTTTGCCTAATTTTTTTTCTTTGAACAAGTGAGTCAGAGGAGGAGGAAGAAGTGGTGGAAGAAGAGGAGGAGGAAGAAGTGGTGGAAGAAGAGGAGGAGGAAGAAGTGGTGGAAGAAGAGGAGGAGGAAGAAGTGGTGGAAGAAGAGGAGGAGGAAGAAGTGGTGGAAGAAGAGGAGGAAGAAGTGGTGGAAGAAGAGGAGGAGGAAGAAGTGGTGGAAGAAGAGGAGGAGGAAGAAGTGGTGGAAGAAGAGGAGGAGGAAGAAGTGGTGGAAGAAGAGGAGGAGGAAGAAGTGGTGGAAGAAGAGGAGGAGGAAGAAGTGGTGGAAGAAGAGGAGGAGGAAGAAGTGGTGGAAGAAGAGGAGGAGGAAGAAGTGGTGGAAGAAGAGGAGGAGGAGGAAGAAGTGGTGGAAGAAGAGGAGGAGGAGGAAGTGGTGGAAGAAGAGGAGGAGGAAGAAGAAGTGGTGGAAGAAGAGGAGGAGGAAGAAGTGGTGGAAGAAGAGGAGGAGGAAGAAGTGGTGGAAGAAGAGGAGGAGGAAGAAGTGGTGGAAGAAGAGGAGGAGGAGGAAGAAGTGGTGGAAGAAGAGGAGGAGGAAGAAGTGGTGGAAGAGGAGGAGGAGGAAGATGAGGTCTAAGAGGAGGTTGGTACTACAATGGTTGTAAAGCACAAGGTACGAACTTGTTGATATATTACCTAGTTTGTGCTTTTATTTTAGTTTTCCCTTCAAGAACATCGCTTTTGGCACCGACGATGGTCTCTTAATGCCAGAAACTGACGCTTGTTCCCTGGGTGAGATGAGTGAGTGGGAGTCACCCAGCAGGTGTTACCTGGGTGAGAGATGATGAGTGAGTGAGTGGGAGTCACCCAGCAGGTGTTCCCTGGGTGAGAGATGATGAGTGAGTGAGTGGGAGTCACCCAGCAGGTGTTCCCTGGGTGAGATAAGGATGAGTGAGTGGGAGTCACCCAGCAGGTGTTACCTGGGTGAGAGATGAGGATGAGTGAGTGGGAGTCACCCAGCAGGTGTTCCCTGGGTGAGAGATAAGGATGAGTGAGTGGGAGTCACCCAGCAGGTGTTACCTGGGTGAGAGATGAGGATGAGTGAGTGGGAGTCACCCAGCAGGTGTTCCCTGGGTGAGAGATGAGGATGAGTGAGTGGGAGTCACCCAGCAGGTGTTCCCTGGGTGAGAGATGAGGATGAGTGAGTGGGAGTCACCCAGCAGGTGTTCCCTGGGTGAGAGATGAGGATGAGTGAGTGGGAGTCACCCAGCAGGTGTTACCTGGGTGAGAGATGAGGATGAGTGAGTGGGAGTCACCCAGCAGGTGTTACCTGGGTGAGAGATAAGGATGAGTGAGTGGGAGTCACCCAGCAGGTGTTCCCTGGGTGAGAGATAAGGATGAGTGAGTGGGAGTCACCCAGCAGGTGTTACCTGGGTGAGAGATAAGGATGAGTGAGTGGGAGTCACCCAGCAGGTGTTCCCTGGGTGAGAGATAAGGATGAGTGAGTGGGAGTCACCCAGCAGGTGTTACCTGGGTGAGAGATGAGGATGAGTGAGTGGGAGTCACCCAGCAGGTGTTACCTGGGTGAGAGATGAGTGAGTGGGAGTCACCCAGCAGGTGTTACCTGGGTGAGAGATGAGGATGAGTGAGTGGGAGTCACCCAGCAGGTGTTACCTGGGTGAGAGATGAGGATGAGTGAGTGGGAGTCACCCAGCAGGTGTTACCTGGGTGAGAGATGAGGATGAGTGAGTGGGAGTCACCCAGCAGGTGTTCCCTGGGTGAGAGATAAGGATGAGTGAGTGGGAGTCACCCAGCAGGTGTTACCTGGGTGAGAGATGAGGATGAGTGAGTGGGAGTCACCCAGCAGGTGTTACCTGGGTGAGAGATGAGGATGAGTGAGTGGGAGTCACCCAGCAGGTGTTACCTGGGTGAGAGATGAGGATGAGTGAGTGGGAGTCACCCAGCAGGTGTTACCTGGGTGAGAGATGATGATGAGTGAGTGGTTGTCCCGTGAGGTGTTACCTGGGTGAGAGATGAGTGAGTGGGAGTCACCCAGCAGGTGTTACCTGGGTGAGAGATGAGGATGAGTGAGTGGGAGTCACCCAGCAGGTGTTACCTGGGTGAGAGATGAGGATGAGTGAGTGGGAGTCACCCAGCAGGTGTTACCTGGGTGAGAGATGAGGATGAGTGAGTGGGAGTCACCCAGCAGGTGTTACCTGGGTGAGAGATGAGTGAGTGGGAGTCACCCAGCAGGTGTTCCCTGGTTGAGAGATGAGGATGAGTGAGTGGGAGTCACCCAGCAGGTGTTACCTGGGTGAGAGATGATGAGTGAGTGGGAGTCACCCAGCAGGTGTTACCTGGGTGAGATGAGTGAGTGGGAGTCACCCAGCAGGTGTTACCTGGGTGAGAGATGATGAGTGAGTGGGAGTCACCCAGCAGGTGTTACCTGGGTGAGAGATGAGGATGAGTGAGTGGGAGTCACCCAGCAGGTGTTACCTGGGTGAGAGATGAGGATGAGTGAGTGGGAGTCACCCAGCAGGTGTTACCTGGGTGAGAGATGAGGATGAGTGAGTGGGAGTCACCCAGCAGGTGTTACCTGGGTGAGAGATGAGGATGAGTGAGTGGGAGTCACCCAGCAGGTGTTACCTGGGTGAGAGATGAGGATGAGTGAGTGGGAGTCACCCAGCAGGTGTTACCTGGGTGAGAGATGAGGATGAGTGAGTGGGAGTCACCCAGCAGGTGTTCCCTGGGTGAGAGATGAGGATGAGTGAGTGGGAGTCACCCAGCAGGTGTTACCTGGGTGAGAGATGAGGATGAGTGAGTGGGAGTCACCCAGCAGGTGTTACCTGGGTGAGAGATGAGGATGAGTGAGTGGGAGTCACCCAGCAGGTGTTACCTGGGTGAGAGATGAGGATGAGTGAGTGGGAGTCACCCAGCAGGTGTTCCCTGGGTGAGAGATGAGGATGAGTGAGTGGGAGTCACCCAGCAGGTGTTACCTGGGTGAGAGATGAGGATGAGTGAGTGGGAGTCACCCAGCAGGTGTTACCTGGGTGAGAGATGAGGATGAGTGAGTGGGAGTCACCCAGCAGGTGTTACCTGGGTGAGAGATGAGGATGAGTGAGTGGGAGTCACCCAGCAGGTGTTACCTGGGTGAGAGATGAGGATGAGTGAGTGGGAGTCACCCAGCAGGTGTTACCTGGGTGAGAGATGAGGATGAGTGAGTGGGAGTCACCCAGCAGGTGTTACCTGGGTGAGAGATGAGGATGAGTGAGTGGGAGTCACCCAGCAGGTGTTACCTGGGTGAGAGATGATGATGAGTGAGTGGTTGTCCCGTGAGGTGTTACCTGGGTGAGAGATGAGTGAGTGAGTGGGAGTCACCCAGCAGGTGTTACCTGGGTGAGAGATGAGGATGAGTGAGTGGGAGTCACCCAGCAGGTGTTACCTGGGTGAGAGATGAGGATGAGTGAGTGGGAGTCACCCAGCAGGTGTTACCTGGGTGAGAGATGAGGATGAGTGAGTGGGAGTCACCCAGCAGGTGTTACCTGGGTGAGAGATGAGTGAGTGGGAGTCACCCAGCAGGTGTTCCCTGGTTGAGAGATGAGGATGAGTGAGTGGGAGTCACCCAGCAGGTGTTACCTGGGTGAGAGATGATGAGTGAGTGGGAGTCACCCAGCAGGTGTTACCTGGGTGAGATGAGTGAGTGGGAGTCACCCAGCAGGTGTTACCTGGGTGAGAGATGATGAGTGAGTGGGAGTCACCCAGCAGGTGTTACCTGGGTGAGAGATGAGGATGAGTGAGTGGGAGTCACCCAGCAGGTGTTACCTGGGTGAGAGATGAGGATGAGTGAGTGGGAGTCACCCAGCAGGTGTTACCTGGGTGAGAGATGAGGATGAGTGAGTGGGAGTCACCCAGCAGGTGTTACCTGGGTGAGAGATGAGGATGAGTGAGTGGGAGTCACCCAGCAGGTGTTACCTGGGTGAGAGATGAGGATGAGTGAGTGGGAGTCACCCAGCAGGTGTTACCTGGGTGAGAGATGAGGATGAGTGAGTGGGAGTCACCCAGCAGGTGTTACCTGGGTGAGAGATGAGGATGAGTGAGTGGGAGTCACTCAGCAGGTGTTACCTGGGTGAGAGATGAGGATGAGTGAGTGGGAGTCACCCAGCAGGTGTTACCTGGGTGAGAGATGAGGATGAGTGAGTGGGAGTCACCCAGCAGGTGTTACCTGGGTGAGAGATGAGGATGAGTGAGTGGGAGTCACCCAGCAGGTGTTCCCTGGGTGAGAGATGAGGATGAGTGAGTGGGAGTCACCCAGCAGGTGTTACCTGGGTGAGAGATGAGGATGAGTGAGTGGGAGTCACCCAGCAGGTGTTACCTGGGTGAGAGATGAGGATGAGTGAGTGGGAGTCACCCAGCAGGTGTTACCTGGGTGAGAGATGAGGATGAGTGAGTGGGAGTCACCCAGCAGGTGTTACCTGGGTGAGAGATGAGGATGAGTGAGTGGGAGTCACCCAGCAGGTGTTACCTGGGTGAGAGATGAGGATGAGTGAGTGGGAGTCACCCAGCAGGTGTTACCTGGGTGAGAGATGAGGATGAGTGAGTGGGAGTCACCCAGCAGGTGTTACCTGGGTGAGAGATGAGGATGAGTGAGTGGGAGTCACCCAGCAGGTGTTACCTGGGTGAGAGATGAGGATGAGTGAGTGGGAGTCACCCAGCAGGTGTTACCTGGGTGAGAGATGAGGATGAGTGAGTGGGAGTCACCCAGCAGGTGTTACCTGGGTGAGAGATGAGGATGAGTGAGTGGGAGTCACCCAGCAGGTGTTCCCTGGGTGAGAGATGAGGATGAGTGAGTGGGAGTCACCCAGCAGGTGTTCCCTGGGTGAGAGATGAGGATGAGTGAGTGGGAGTCACCCAGCAGGTGTTCCCTGGGTGAGAGATGAGGATGAGTGAGTGGGAGTCACCCAGCAGGTGTTACCTGGGTGAGAGATGAGGATGAGTGAGTGGGAGTCACCCAGCAGGTGTTACCTGGGTGAGAGATGAGGATGAGTGAGTGGGAGTCACCCAGCAGGTGTTACCTGGGTGAGAGATGAGGATGAGTGAGTGGGAGTCACCCAGCAGGTGTTACCTGGGTGAGAGATGAGGATGAGTGAGTGGGAGTCACCCAGCAGGTGTTACCTGGGTGAGAGATGAGGATGAGTGAGTGGGAGTCACCCAGCAGGTGTTACCTGGGTGAGAGATGAGGATGAGTGAGTGGGAGTCACGCAGCAGGTGTTACCTGGGTGAGAGATGAGGATGGGTGATTGGGAGTCACCCAGCAGGTGTTACCTGGGTGAGAGATGAGGATCAGTGAGTGGTTGTCCCAGGAGGTGTTACCTGGGTGAGAGATGAGGATGAGTGAGTGGTTGTCTCAGGAGGTGTTACCTGGGTGAGAGATGAGGATGAGTGAGGGGTTGACCCAGGAGGTGTTACCTGGGTGAGAGATGAGGATGAGTGAGTGGGAGTCACCCAGCAGGTGTTACCTGGGTGAGAGATGAGGATGAGTGAGTGGGAGTCACCCAGCAGGTGTTACCTGGGTGAGAGATGAGGATGAGTGAGTGGTTGTCCCGTGAGGTGTTACCTGGGTGAGAGATGAGGATGAGTGAGTGGTTGTCCCAGGAGGTGTTACCTGGGTGAGAGATGAGGATGAGTGAGTGGTTGACCCGGGAGGTGTTACCTGGGTGAGAGATGAGGATGAGTGAGTGGTTGACCCGGGAGGTGTTACCTGGGTTAGAGATGAGGATGAGTGAGTGGTTGACCCAGGAGGTGTTACCTGGGTGAGAGATGAGGATGAGTGAGGGGTTGACCCAGGAGGTGTTACCTGGGTGAGAGATGAGGATGAGTGAGTGGTTGTCCCAGGAGGTGTTACCTGGGTGAGAGATGAGGATGAGTGAGTGGTTGTCCCAGGAGGTGTTACCTGGGTGAGAGATGAGGATGAGTGAGGGGTTGACCCAGGAGGTGTTACCTGGGTGAGAGATGATGAGTGAGGGGTTGACCCAGGAGGTGTTCCCTGGGTGAAGGATGAGGATGAGGAGTGAGTGGGGTTGACCCGTCAGGTGTTCCCTGGGTGAGGGATGAGGATGAGGAGTGAGTGGGGTTGACCCGTCAGGTGTTCCCTGGGTGAGGGATGAGGATGAGTGAGTGGGGTTGACCCGTCAGGTGTTCCTGGGTGAGGGATGAGGATGAGTGAGTGGGGTTGACCCGTCAGTTGTTCCCTGGGTAAGGGATGAGGATGAGTGAGTGGGGTTGACCCGTCAGGTGTTCCCTGGGTAAGGGATGAGGATGAGTGAGTGGGGTTGACCCGTCAGGTGTTCCCTGGGTAAGGGATGAGGATGAGTGAGTGGGGTTGACCCGTCAGGTGTTCCCTGGGTGAGGGATGAGGATGAGGAGTGAGTGGGGTTGACCCGTCAGGTGTTCCCTGGGTAAGGGATGAGGATGAGTGAGTGGGGTTGACCCGTCAGGTGTTCCCTGGGTAAGGGATGAGGATGAGTGAGTGGGGTTGACCCGTCAGGTGTTCCCTGGGTAAGGGATGAGGATGAGTGAGTGGGGTTGACCCGTCAGGTGTTCCCTGGGTAAGGGATGAGGATGAGTGAGTGGGGTTGACCCGTCAGGTGTTCCCTGGGTAAGGGATGAGGATGAGTGAGTGGGGTTGACCCGTCAGGTGTTCCCTGGGTAAGGGATGAGGATGAGTGAGTGGGGTTGACCCGTCAGGTGTTCCTGGGTGAGGGATGAGGATGAGTGAGTGGGGTTGACCCGTCAGGTGTTCCCTGGGTAAGGGATGAGGATGAGTGAGTGGGGTTGACCCGTCAGGTGTTCCCTGGGTAAGGGATGAGGATGAGTGAGTGGGGTTGACCCGTCAGGTGTTCCCTGGGTAAGGGATGAGGATGAGTGAGTGGGGTTGACCCGTCAGGTGTTCCCTGGGTAAGGGATGAGGATGAGTGAGTGGGGTTGACCCGTCAGGTGTTCCCTGGGTAAGGGATGAGGATGAGTGAGTGGGGTTGACCCGTCAGGTGTTCCTGGGTGAGGGATGAGGATGAGTGAGTGGGGTTGATCCGTCAGGTGTTCCCTGGGTAAGGGATGAGGATGAGTGAGTGGGGTTGACCCGTCAGGTGTTCCCTGGGTAAGGGATGAGGATGAGTGAGTGGGGTTGACCCGTCAGGTGTTCCCTGGGTAAGGGATGAGGATGAGTGAGTGGGGTTGACCCGTCAGGTGTTCCCTGGGTAAGGGATGAGGATGAGTGAGTGGGGTTGACCCGTCAGGTGTTCCTGGGTGAGGGATGAGGATGAGTGAGTGGGGTTGACCCGTCAGGTGTTCCCTGGGTAAGGGATGAGGATGAGTGAGTGGGGTTGACCCGTCAGGTGTTCCTGGGTGAGGGATGAGGATGAGTGAGTGGGGTTGATCCGTCAGGTGTTCCCTGGGTAAGGGATGAGGATGAGTGAGTGGGGTTGACCCGTCAGGTGTTCCCTGGGTAAGGGATGAGGATGAGTGAGTGGGGTTGACCCGTCAGGTGTTCCTGGGTGAGGGATGAGGATGAGTGAGTGGGGTTGACCCGTCAGGTGTTCCCTGGGTGAGGGATGAGGATGAGTGAGTGGGGTTGACCCGTCAGGTGTTCCCTGGGTAAGGGATGAGGATGAGTGAGTGGGGTTGACCCGTCAGGTGTTCCTGGGTGAGGGATGAGGATGAGTGAGTGGGGTTGACCCGTCAGGTGTTCCCTGGGTAAGGGATGAGGATGAGTGAGTGGGGTTGACCCGTCAGGTGTTCCCTGGGTGAGGGATGAGGATGAGTGAGTGGGGTTGACCCGTCAGGTGTTCCCTGGGTAAGGGATGAGGATGAGTGAGTGGGGTTGACCCGTCAGGTGTTCCCTGGGTAAGGGATGAGGATGAGTGAGTGGGGTTGACCCGTCAGGTGTTCCCTGGGTAAGGGATGAGGATGAGTGAGTGGGGTTGACCCGTCAGGTGTTCCTGGGTGAGGGATGAGGATGAGTGAGTGGGGTTGACCCGTCAGGTGTTCCCTGGGTAAGGGATGAGGATGAGTGAGTGGGGTTGACCCGTCAGGTGTTCCCTGGGTGAGGGATGAGGATGAGTGAGTGGGGTTGACCCATCAGGTGTTCCTGGGTGAGGGATGAGGATGAGTGAGTGGGGTTGACCCGTCAGGTGTTCCCTGGGTAAGGGATGAGGATGAGTGAGTGGGGTTGACCCGTCAGGTGTTCCCTGGGTGAGGGATGAGGATGAGTGAGTGGGGTTGACCCAGTAGGTGAGGAACAGCAAGCAAGTTTCTCCACTTAAACCACTTAGGTTGAAAGTTTGTGGTAATGGCTGGTGCCAACCAGCTGCATTTATAAGGCAGGAAGGAGGTAAATGAAGAAGAAAGAAAGGAGTTAGGAAGGGGAAGGGGGGAGAGAAGACGTCAAACAAAAGTAGGAGAGAAGCACACGGTGCAAGGAAGGAGAATCAAGTAGGGTGAATGTGTGTTAGCCTGGGGAGTGTGTGTGCGTGTGCGTGTGCGTGTGCGTGTGCGTGTGCGTGTGCGTGTGCGTGTGCGTGTGCGTGTGCGTGTGTGCGTGTGCGTGTGCGTGTGTGCGTGTGCGTGTGCGTGTGCGTGTGTGTGTACTCACCTAGTTGACTCACCTAGTTGAGGTTGCGGGGGTCGAGTCCGAGCTCCTGGCCCCGCCTCTTCACTGATCGCTACTAGGTCACTCTCCCTGAGCCGTGAGCTTTATCATACCTCTGCTTAAAGCTATGTATGGATCCTGCCTCCACTACATCGCTTCCCAAACTATTCCACTTACTGACTACTCTGTGGCTGAAGAAATACTTCCTAACATCCCTGTGATTCATCTGTGTCTTCAGCTTCCAACTGTGTCCCCTTGTTACTGTGTCCAATCTCTGGAACATCCTGTCTTTGTCCACCTTGTCAATTCCTCTCAGTATTTTGTATGTCGTTATCATGTCCCCCCTATCTCTCCTGTCCGCCAGTGTCGTCAGGTTGATTTCCCTTAACCTCTCCTCGTAGGACATACCTCTTAGCTCTGGGACTAGTCTTGTTGCAAACCTTTGCACTTTCTCTAGTTTCTTCACGTGCTTGGCTAGGTGTGGGTTCCAAACTGGTGCCGCATACTCCAATATGGGCCTAACGTACACGGTGTACAGGGTCCTGAATGATTCCTTATTAAGATGTCGGAATGCTGTTCTGAGGTTTGTGTGTGTGTGTGTGTGTGTGTGTGTGTGTGTGTGTGTGTGTGTATTCACCTAATTATGATTGTAGGGGTCGATTCAGAGCTCCTGGCCTCGCTTTTCACTAGTCGCTACTAAGTCCACTCTCTCCTTACTTCACGAGCCTTATCATACCTCTTCTTGAAGCTATGTATGGATCTTGCCTCCACTACATCACTTTCCAGACTATTCCACTTCCTGTGTGTGTGTGTATGTGACCTTGGGGAATAGTGACCATGAGCAATAGCGTGTGACTTTGGAGAATAGTGACCCTGGGGAGTAAAGAGAACATGTGACACTGTGAAAATTGAAAAGGGAGGGGAACATGGAATGGTTGGCAAAAGATATTTTGGACTGTGTGTGTGATGTGAGTGAGCCGTGAAGGCAGGCAGGGCTGTTTTCATCCTGCTTTGATGCCGGTGTAATGGTGATGGCGGGGGGGGGGGGGTGGAAAATAGGATAGGAGCTATTTTTTCCTCCCTATAAAGTTTTGGAAATTATATGGGGAACGAAATAAGAGGAAGCATGTGTATATAACACGTGGATGTTGACTTACATAACACGTGGATGTTGACTTACATAACACGTGGATGTTGACTTACATAACACGTGGATGTTGACTTACATAACACGTGGATGTTGACTTACATAACACGTGGATGTTGACTTACATAACACGTGGATGTTGACTTACATAACACGTGGATGTTGACTTACATAACACGTGGATGTTGACTTACATAACACGTGGATGTTGACTTACCTAACACGTGGATGTTGACTTACATAACACGTGGATGTTGACTTACATAACACGTGGATGTTGACTTACATAACACGTGGATGTTGACTTACATAACACGTGGATGTTGACTTACATAACACGTGGATGTTGACTTACATAACACGTGGATGTTGACTTACATAACACGTGGATGTTGACTTACATAACACGTGGATGTTGACTTACATAACACGTGGATGTTGACTTACCTAACACGTGGATGTTGACTTACATAACACGTGGATGTTGACTTACATAACACGTGGATGTTGACTTACATAACACGTGGATGTTGACTTACATAACACGTGGATGTTGACTTACATAACACGTGGATGTTGACTTACCTAACACGTGGATGTTGACTTACATAACACGTGGATGTTGACTTACATAACACGTGGATGTTGACTTACATAACACGTGGATGTTGACTTACATAACACGTGGATGTTGACTTACATAACACGTGGATGTTGACTTACCTAACACGTGGATGTTGACTTACCTAACACGTGGATGTTGACTTACATAACACATGGATGTTGACTTACATAACACATGGATGTTGACTTACATAACACGTGGATGTTGACTTACATAACACGTGGATGTTGACTTACATAACACGTGGATGTTGACTTACATAACACGTGGATGTTGACTTACATAACACGTGGATGTTGACTTACATAACACGTGGATCTTGACTTACACAACACGTGGATGTTGACTTACATAACACGTGGATGTTGACTTACATAACACGTGGATCTTGACTTACACAACACGTGGATGTTGACTTACATAACACGTGGATGTTGACTTACATAACACGTGGATCTTGACTTACATAACACGTGGATGTTGACTTGCATGCAAGTACATAGTGAGGTTGACCATCTTACCCCACTAGTTGTCTGTGTGGTGTATGGTTGTGTTGTATGATGGTGTGGTGCATGGTTGTGTTGTATGATGGTGTGGTGCATGGTTGTGTTGTATGATGGTGTGGTGCATGGTTGTGTTGTATGATGGTGTGGTGCATGGTTGTGTTGTATGATGGTGTGGTGCATGGTTGTGTTGTATGATGGTGTGGTGCATGGTTGTGTTGTATGATGGTGTGGTGCATGGTTGTGTTGTATGATGGTGTGGTGCATGGTTGTGTTGTATGATGGTGTGGTGCATGGTTGTGTTGTATGATGGTGTGGTGCATGGTTGTGTTGTATGATGGTGTGGTGCATGGTTGTGTTGTATGATGGTGTGGTGCATGGTTGTGTTGTATGATGGTGTGGTGCATGGTTGTGTTGTATGATGGTGTGGTGCATGGCTGTGTTGTATGATGGTGTGGTGCATGGCTGTGTTGTATGATGGTGTGGTGCATGGTTGTGTTGTATGATGGTGTGGTGCATGGTTGTGTTGTATGATGGTGTGGGGCATGGTTGTGTTGTATGATGGTGTGGTGCATGGTTGTGTTGTATGATGGTGTGGTGCATGGTTGTGTTGTATGATGGTGTGGTGCATGGTTGTGTTGTATGATGGTGTGGTGCATGGTTGTGTTGTATGATGGTGTGGTGCATGGTTGTGTTGTATGATGGTGTGGTGCATGGTTGTGTTGTATGATGGTGTGGTGCATGGTTGTGTTGTATGATGGTGTGGTGCATGGTTGTGTTGTATGATGGTGTGGTGCATGGTTGTGTTGTATGATGGTGTGGTGCATGGTTGTGTTGTATGATGGTGTGGTGCATGGTTGTGTTGTATGATGGTGTGGTGTGTATGATTGTGTGGTGTATGGTTGTGTGGTATGATGGTGTGGTGCATGGTTGTGTTGTATGGTGTGGTGCATGGTTGTGTTGTATGGTGTGGTGCATGGTTGTGTTGTATGGTGTGGTGCATGGTTGTGCGGTGTATGGTTGTGTGGTGTATGGTTGTGTTGTATGATGGTGTGGTGCATGGTTGTGCGGTGTATGGTTGTGTGGTGTATGGTTGTGTGGTATGATGGTGTGGTGTATGGTTGTGTTGTATGATGCTGTGGTGCATGGTTGTGTTGTATGATGGTGTGGTGCATGGTTGTGTTGTATGATGGTGTGGTGCATGGTTGTGTTGTATGATGGTGTGGTGCATGGTTGTGTTGTATGATGGTGTGGTGCATGGTTGTGTTGTATGATGGTGTGGTGCATGGTTGTGTTGTATGATGGTGTGGTGCATGGTTGTGTTGTATGATGGTGTGGTGCATGGTTGTGTTGTATGATGGTGTGGTGCATGGTTGTGTTGTATGATGGTGTGGTGCATGGTTGTGCGGTGTATGGTTGTGTGGTGTATGATTGTGTGGTGTATTGTTGTGTTGTATGATGGTGTGGTGTATGGTTGTGTTGTATGGTGTGGTGCATGGTTGTGTTGTATGGTGTGGTGCATGGTTGTGTTGTATGGTTGTGTTGTATGTTGTGTGCGGTGTATGGTTGTGTGTTGTATGATGGTGTGGTGCATGGTTGTGTTGTATGATGGTGTGGTGCATGGTTGTGTTGTATGATGGTGTGGTGCATGGTTGTGTTGTATGGTGTGGTGCATGGTTGTGCGGTGTATGGTTGTGTGGTGTATGGTTGTGTTGTATGATGGTGTGGTGCATGGTTGTGCGGTGTATGGTTGTGGTGTATGGTTGTGTTGTATGATGGTGTGGTGCATGGTTGTGTTGTATGATGGTGTGGTGCATGGTTGTGCGGTGTATGGTTGTGTGGTGTATGGTTGTGTGGTGTATGGTTGTGTGGTGCATGGTTGTGTTGTATGATGGTGTGGTGCATGGTTGTGCGGTGTATGGTTGTGCGGTGTATGGTTGTGTGGTGTATGGTTGTGTTGTATGATGGTGTGGTGCATGGTTGTGCGGTGTATGGTTGTGTGGTGTATGGTTGTGTTGTATGATGGTGTGGTGCATGGTTGTGCGGTGTATGGTTGTGTGGTGTATGGTTGTGTTGTATGATGGTGTGGTGCATGGTTGTGCGGTGTATGGTTGTGTGGTGTATGGTTGTGTGGTGTATGGTTGTGTGGTATGATGGTGTGGTGCATGGTTGTGTTGTATGATGGTGTGGTGCATGGTTGTGCGGTGTATGGTTGTGTGGTGTATGGTTGTGTCGTATGATGGTGTGGTGCATGGTTGTGCGGTGTATGGTTGTGTGGTGTATGGTTGTGTTGTATGATGGTGTGGTGCATGGTTGTGCGGTGTATGGTTGTGTGGTGTATGGTTGTGTTGTATGATGGTGTGCATGGTTGTGTTGTATGATGGTGTGGTGCATGGTTGTGCGGTGTATGGTTGTGTGGTGTATGGTTGTGTTGTATGATGGTGTGGTGCATGGTTGTGCGGTGTATGGTTGTGTTGTATGATGGTGTGGTGCATGGTTGTGCGGTGTATGGTTGTGTGGTGTATGGTTGTGTTGTATGATGGTGTGGTGCATGGTTGTGCGGTGTATGGTTGTGTGGTGTATGGTTGTGTTGTATGATGGTGTGGTGCATGGTTGTGTTGTATGATGGTGTGGTGCATGGTTGTGCGGTGTATGGTTGTGTGGTGTATGGTTGTGTTGTATGATGGTGTGGTGCATGGTTGTGCGGTGTATGGTTGTGTGGTGTATGGTTGTGTTGTATGATGGTGTGCATGGTTGTGCGGTGTATGGTTGTGTGGTGTATGGTTGTGTTGTATGATGGTGTGGTGCATGGTTGTGCGGTGTATGGTTGTGTGGTGTATGGTTGTGTTGTATGATGGTGTGGTGCATGGTTGTGCGGTGTATGGTTGTGTGGTGTATGGTTGTGTTGTATGATGGTGTGGTGCATGGTTGTGCGGTGTATGGTTGTGGGGTGTATGGTTGTGTTATGGTGTGTATGGTTGTGGGGTGTATGGTTGTGGGGTGCATGGTTGTGGGGTGTATGGTTGTGGGGTGTATGGCTGTGGGGTGTATGGTTGTGTGGCGTATGGTTGTGGGGTGTATGGTTGTGTGGTGTATGGTTGTGGTGTATGGTGCGGTGTATGGTTGTGCGGTGTATGGTTGTGGGGTGTATGGTTGTGTGGCGTATGGTGCGGTGTATGGTTGTGCGGTGTATGGTTGTGCGGTGTATGGTTGTGTGGTGTATGGTTGTGCGGTGTATGGATGTGCGGTGTATGGTTGTGATGTATATGGTTGTGTGGTGTCTGGTTGTGGGGTGTGTGGTTGTGATGTATATGGTTGTGTGGTGTATGGGTGTGGGGTGTGTTGTTGTGTGGTGTATGGTTGTGGGGTGTATGGTTGTGATGTATATGGTTGTGTGGTGTATGGTTGTGGGGTGTATGGTTGTGTGGTGTATGGTTGTGGGGTGTATGGTTGTGAGGTGTATGGTTGTGAGGTGTATGGTTGTGATGTATATGGTTGTGGGGTGTATGGTTGTGTGGTGTATGGTTGTGGGGTGTATGGTTGTGGGGTGTATGGTTGTGTGGTGTATGGTTGCGTGGTGTATGGTTGTGTGGTGTATGGGTGCGGTGTATGGTGGTGCGGTGTATGGTTGTGCGGTGTATGGGTGCGGTGTATGGTTGTGCGGTGTATGGTTGTGCGGTGTATGGTTGTGTGGTGTATGGTTGTGTGGTGTATGGTTGTGGGGTGTATGGTTGTGTGGTGTATGGTTGCATGGTGTATGGTGGTGCGGTGTATGGTTGTGCGGTGTATGGATGCGGTGTATGGTTGTGTGGTGTAAGGGTGCGGTGTATGGTTGTGTGGTGTACGGTTGTGGGGTGTATGGTTGTGTGGTGTATGGTTGTGTGGTGTATGGTTGTGGGGTGTATGGTTGTGTGGTGTATGGTTGTGGGGTGTATGATTGTGATGTATGGGTGCGGTGTATGGTTGTGTGGTGTATGGGTGCGGTGTATTGTTGTGTGGTGTATGGTTGTGGGGTGTATGGTTGTGGAGTGCATGGTTGTGGAGTGTATGGTTGTGCGGTGTATGGTTGTGTGGTGTATGGTTGTGGGGTGTATGGTTGTGTGGCGTATGGTTGTGGGGTGTATGGTTGTGTGGTGTATGGTTGTGGGGTGTATGGTTGTGTGGCGTATGGTTGTGTGGTGTATGGTTGTGGGGTGTATGGTTGTGATGTATGATGGTGTGGTGTATGGTTGTGCGGTGTATGGTTGTGGGGTGTATGGTTGTATTGTATGATGGCGTGGTGTATGGTTGTGGGGTGTATGGTTGTGTTGTATGATGGTGAGGTGTATGGTTGTGGGGTGTATGGTTGTGGGGTGTATGGTTGTGGGGTGTATGGTTGTGCGGTGTATGGTTGTGTGGTGTATGGTTGTGGGGTGTATGGTTGTGGTGTATGGTTGTGGGGTGTATGGTTGTGGGGTGTATGGTTGTGGGGTGTATGGTTGTGTGGTGTATGGTTGTATGGTGTATGGTGCGGTGTATGGTTGTGCGGTGTATGGTTGTGGGGTGTATGGTTGTGTGGCGTATGGTTGTGTGGCGTATGGTGCGGTGTATGGTTGTGCGGTGTATGGTTGTGCGGTGTATGGTTGTGTGGTGTATGGTTGTGCGGTGTATGGTTGTGGGGTGTATGGTTGTGATGTATATGGTTGAGGGGTGTATGGTTGTGATGTATATGGTTGTGTGGTGTCTGGTTGTGGGGTGTGTGGTTGTGGTGTATGGTTGTGGGGTGTATGGTTGTGATGTATATGGTTGTGTGGAGTATGGTTGTGGGGTGTATGGTTGTGTGGTGTATGGTTGTGGGGTGTATGGTTGTGTGGTGTATGGTTGTATGGTGTATGGTTGTGGGGTTTATGGTTGTGTGGTGTATGGTTGCGTGGTGTATGGTTGTGGGGTGTATGGTTGTGTGGTGTATGGTTGTGGGGTTTATGGTTGTGATGTATATGGTTGTGGGGTGTATGGTTGTGATGTATATGGTTGTGGGGTGTATGGTTGTGGGGTGTATGGTTGTGGGGTGTATGGTTGTGTGGCGTATGGTTGTGTGGCGTATGGTGCGGTGTATGGTTGTGCGGTGTATGGTTGTGCGGTGTATGGTTGTGTGGTGTATGGTTGTGCGGTGTATGGTTGTGGGGTGTATGGTTGTGATGTATATGGTTGAGGGGTGTATGGTTGTGATGTATATGGTTGTGTGGTGTCTGGTTGTGTTGTATGGGTGTATGGTTGTGTGGGTTGTGGGGTGTATGTGTGGGGTGTATGGTTGTTTGGTGTAAGGTTGTGCGGTGTATGGTTGTGTGGTGTGTGGTTGTGATGTATATGGTTGTGTGGAGTATGGTTGTGGGGTGTATGGTTGTGTGGTGTATGGTTGTGGGGTGTATGGTTGTGTGGTGTATGGTTGTATGGTGTATGGTTGTGGGGTGTATGGTTGTGTGGTGTATGGTTGCGTGGTGTATGGTTGTGATGTATATGTTTGTGTGGGGTGTGTGGTTGTGTGGTGTATGGTTTTGGGGTGTATGGTTGTGATGTATATGGTTGTGTGGTGTATGGTTGTGGGGTGTATGGTTGTGTGGTGTATGGTTGTGGGGTGTATGGTTGTGTGGTGTATGGTTGTGGGGTGTATGGTTGTGGGGTGTATGGTTGTGGGGTGTATGGTTGTGATGTATATGGTTGTGGGGTGTATGGTTGTGATGTATATGGTTCTGTGGTGTATGGTTGTGTGGTGTATGGTTGTGAGGTGTATGGTTGTGTGGTGTATGGTTGCGTGGTGTATGGTTGTGGGGTGTATGGTTGTGGGGTGTATGGTTGTGTGGTGTATGGTTGCGTGGTGTATGGGTGCGGTGTATGGTTGTGCGGTGTATGGGTGCGGTGTATGGTTGTGCGGTGTATGGTTGTGTGGTGTATGGTTGTGTGGTGTATAGTTGTGTGGTGTATGGTTGCGTGGTGTATGGTTGCTTGGTGTATGGTTGCGTGGTGTATGGGTGCGGTGTATGGTTGTGCGGTGTATGGATGCGGTGTATGGTTGTGTGGTGTAAGGGTGCGGTGTATGGTTGTGTGGTGTATGGTTGTGGGGTGTATGGTTGTGTGGTGTATGGTTGTGGGGTGTATGGTTGTGTGGTGTATGGTTGTGGGGTGTATGGTTGTGTGGTGTGTGGGTGCGGTGTATGGTTGTGTGGTGTATGGTTGTGTGGTGTATGGTTGTGTGGTGTATGGGTGCGGTGTATGGTTGTGTGGTGTATGGTTGTGCGGTGTATGGTTGTGTGGTGTATGGGTGCGGTGTATGGTTGTGTGGTGTATGGTTGTGTGGTGTATGGTTGTGTGGTGTATGGTTGTGTGGTGTATGGTTGTGTGGTGTATGGTTGTGTGGTGTATGGGTGCGGTGTATGGTTGTGTGGTGTATGGTTGTGGGGTGTATGGTTGTGTGGTGTATGGGTGCGGTGTATGGTTGTGTGGTGTATGGTTGTGTGGTGTATGGTTGTGGTGTATGGGTGCGGTGTATGGTTGTGTGGTGTATGGTTGGTGTGTTTTGTGACCGAGGTGGTTGGTGTCCGCTGGGCAGCACGTCCATCACAGCATGGTTGATCCCGCTCTGGGCTAGTGTTACAGTTACCTTGTGAAGACCTCTTCATTTCTTCCAGCAATGTTTCCAACATCTGCTGGTAGGAAGGTGATGAGTCTTGGACCTCTCACACTCCTACTTTTCACTGAAGTTATTGTATACCTGTTTTCTTATATATCCCCTTGAAATAATATTTGCATATTTCTTTTTCATTTGTGGTGACGCCGTCTGAGGCGTCTTCTTCCCTTGTTTATTTCCATTTACTGTGGTTTATGACCCTCTTATCAGCGGAATTTTTCTCTCTTGTTTTCTTTTTCTGGGTTGAATTGTTTAACTTCCTCTGGGTGTTTTTCCTCTGCTTCTGGCATGTGATTGTTCCTCTTCTGTGTGTGTCGGTGGTTGTGGAGGGGAGACAGAGACGTCAGGACCTGTTTAACTTCACCTTACCTCCCCTTCCCGGTCTCTAGTGTTACATACTTGTCACTCATCAACATTCCTCTTCTGTCTTATGAGTGAAGGGTAACTCATCCACACCCATCATTCACTCCAGTTTATACCTCACTTTCCTCACCAACTTCGCCTCATATCTTAATTAGGACACTGAAATCCTCATGGTATATTCATTTGAAATCAGCTTTTACAGATCTTGGTGTACAAAGACTAGAGCGAAGAAAATTGCGGCTTTCAAAACTTTGTTGACACTTGAGCTATTAAAAATGAATTAAATCGAAGCTAAAAGGGTAAAAGAAGGTGCGAAAGTAAGAAAAGATAAGGAAAAAAAATGTTTCCTGGGGTTTAGCAGCGACTCTGAAGAGATCAGTGCAAGATTTTATCTGCGAGAATGTTGTTGATGCCAGAGTGAAGATTACCTTACTGTTGGTGGTGATTGTTAGTGGTGGTTGTTGATGCCAGAGTGAAGATTACCTTACTGGTGGTGGTGATTGTTAGTGGTGGTTGTTGATGCCAGAGTGAAGATTACCTTACTGGTGGTGGTGATTGTTAGTGGTGGTTGTTGATGCCAGAGTGAAGATTACCTTACTGTTGGTGGTGATTGTTAGTGGTGGTTGTTGATGCCAGAGTGAAGATTACCTTACTGGTGGTGGTGATTGTTAGTGGTGGTTGTTGATGCCAGAGTGAAGATTACCTTACTGGTGGTGGTGATTGTTAGTGGTGGTTGTTGATGCCAGAGTGAAGATTACCTTACTGGTGGTGGTGATGTGGTGGTTGTTGATGCCAGAGTGAAGATTACCTTACTGGTGGTGGTGATTGTTAGTGGTGGTTGTTGATGCCAGAGTGAAGATTACCTTACTGGTGGTGGTGATTGTTAGTGGTGGTTGTTGATGCCAGAGTGAAGATTACCTTACTGGTGGTGATGTGGTGGTTGTTGATGCCAGAGTGAAGATTACCTTACTGGTGGTGGTGATTGTTAGTGGTGATTGTTGGTGGTGGTTGTTGCCAGAGTGAAGATTACCTTACTGGTGGTGATTGTTAGTGGTGATTGTTGGTGGTGGTTGTTGATGCAAGAGTGAAGATTACCTTACTGGTGGTGGTGATGTGGTGGTTGTTGATGCCAGAGTGAAGATTACCTTACTGGTGGTGGTGATTGTTAGTGGTGATTGTTGGTGGTGGTTGTTGCCAGAGTGAAGATTACCTTACTGGTGGTGGTGATTGTTAGTGGTGGTTGTTGATGCCAGAGTGAAGATTACGTTACTGGTGCTAGTGATTGTTGGTGGTGGTTGTTGATGCCAGAGTGAAGATTATTTTACTGGCGGTGGTGATTCTTGGTGGTTGTTGATACCAGAGTCAAGATTATCTTACTGGTGGTGGTAATTGGTGGTGGTGGTGGTTGTTGCCAGAGTGAAGATGATCTTACTGGTAGTGGTGATTGTTACTGGCGGTGATTGTTGGTGGTGGTTGTTGATGCCAGAGTCAAGATTATATTACTGGTGGTGGTGATTGTTACTGGCGGTGATTGTTGGTGGTGGTTGTTACTGGTAGTTGGCTGTTAGTGGAGGTGGTGGTTGTTGGCTGCTGCTGCTGGTGGCTGTTGGTGGCTACTGGTTGTGGTTATTGCCTGGTGGTGGTGATGAATAAAAGTGAAGGAGGGAAGGAGAATGAACAAAGAAAGATACACCAGAGATAAGTGTATAAGGATAAGATTGGTCACTGGTGGACGAGGTCACAGTGCTGCTTATACATCACTTCTTACAAAGACTGACACACACACGCACGCGCACACACACACACACACACACACACACACACACACACACACACACACACACACACACACACACACACACACACACACACAAAATCCTTCTTGTTGGTTTGAGCACTTGGTTTTGTGGGTTTATTTGCGGTTTTTCTCTGCCATGTTTGCATAAGTGAGTTCTATGTTGCTTGAGGGAGTCATAAATAAGTTATGTGGTAGAGTGAGTATATGTAGGTGAAGTGTATGACTGTCACCGGAGGATCAAGCCTGTACCACATATTAATCTGTCAGCCTCAGTGTTGAGATAGTTGTAAGAGAGAGAGAGAGAGAGAGACAGTGAGTGAGAGAGAATCTTGTGTCACACAGCATCAGTGTGGGATAGACACACTCGGTTCACATATCATGCTCCTCCATGTCTTGCCACATCAATGTTGTGTAGTGCGTCTCTCTCTGTCACCCACCTCTCTCTCTCCCTCATACAATCACGTTTAATGGAGCTGTTATATATCCAGGCTATTGTCTGTGTGTGTATTGCTTTTATCTTCTTACTTTAGTTGTTTAACACTCTCACTATTATTGTTACACTCACCATTATTGTTACACTCTCACCATTATTGTTACACTCTCACCATTATTGTTACACTCTCACTATTATTGTTACACTCTCACCATTATTGTTACACTCTCACTATTATTGTTACACTCTCACCATTATTGTTACACTCTCACCATTATTGTTACACTCTCACCATTATTGTTACACTCTCACCATTATTGTTACACTCTCACCATTATTGTTACACTCTCACCATTATTGTTACACTCTCACCATTATTGTTACACTCTCACCATTATTGTTACACTCTCACCATTATTGTTACACTCTCACCATTATTGTTACACTCACCATTATTGTTACACTCACCATTATTGTTACACTCACTATTATTGTTACACTCTCACTATTATTGTTACACTCACTATTATTGTTACACTCTCACTATTATTGTTACACTCACTATTATTGTTACACTCTCACCATTGTTACACTCACTATTATTGTTACACTCTCACTATTATTGTTACACTCACTATTATTGTTACACTCACTATTATTGTTACACTCACTATTATTGTTACACTCACTATTATTGTTACACTCACTATTATTGTTACACTCACTATTATTGTTACACTCTCACCATTATTGTTACACTCACTATTATTGTTACACTCACTATTATTGTTACACTCTCACCATTATTGTTACACTCACTATTATTGTTACACTCACTATTATTGTTACACTCTCACCATTATTGTTACACTCACTATTATTGTTTCACTATTATTGTTACACTCACTATTATTGTTGCACTCTCACTAGTATTGTTACACTCTCACTATTATTGTTACTCTCTCACTATTATTGTTACACTCTCACCATTATTGTTGCACTCTCACCATTATTGTTGCACTCTCACTGTTATTGTTACACTCTCACTATTATTGTTACACTCTCACCATTATTGTTACACTCTCACCATTATTGTTACGCTCTCACCATTATCTGGAGTTTATCTGGAGAGAGTTCCGGGGGTCAACGCCTCCGCGGCCCGGTCTGTGACCAGGCCTCCTTAGGTCAGTGTCCCAGGATGCGACCCACACCAGTCGACTAACACCCAGGTACCCATTTTACTGATGGGGAACATAGACAACAGGTGGAAAGAAACACGTCCAATGTTTCTACTCTGGCTGGGAATCGAACCCAGGCCCTCACCGTGTGAAGCGAGAGCGTTAGCCACCAGGCCACTCTCACCATTATTGTTACACTCTCACCATTATTGTTACGCTCTCACCATTATTGTTACACTCACCATTATTGTTACACTCTCACCATTATTGTTACGCTCTCACCATTATTGTTACACTCTCACCATTATTGTTACGCTCTCACCATTATTGTTACACTCTCACCATTGTTACACTCTCACCATTATTGTTACACTCTCACCATTATTGTTACACTCACCATTATTGTTACACTCACCATTATTGTTACACTCACCATTATTGTTACACTCACCATTATTGTTACACTCACTATTATTGTTACACTCTCACTATTATTGTTACACTCTCACTATTATTGTTACACTCTCACTATTATTGTTACACTCTCACTATTATTGTTACACTCACTATTATTGTTACACTCACTATTATTGTTACACTCTCACCATTATTGTTACACTCACTATTATTGTTACACTCACTATTATTGTTGCACTCTCACTAGTATTGTTACACTCTCACTATTATTGTTACACTCTCACCATTATTGTTGCACTCTCACCATTATTGTTGCACTCTCACTGTTATTGTTACACTCTCACTATTATTGTTACACTATCACCATTATTATTACACTCTCACCATTATTGTTACACACTCACCATTGTTGTTACACACTATTATTGTTACACTATCACCATTATTGTTACACTCACCATTATTGTTACACTCTCGCCATTATTGTTACACTCTCACCATTATTGTTACACTCTCACTATTATTGTTACACTCTCACTATTATTGTTACATTATCACCATTATTGTTACACTCTCACCATTATTGTTACACTCTCACGATTATTGTTACACACTCACCATTGTTATACTCTCACCATTATTGTTACACTCACCATTATTGTTACACTCTCACCATTATTGTTACACTCTCACCATTATTGTTACACTCTCACCATTATTGTTACACTCACCATTATTGTTACACTCACCATTATTGTTACACTCTCACCATTATTGTTACACTCTCACCATTATTGTTACACTCTCACCATTATTGTTACACTCTCACCATTATTGTTACACTCTCACCATTATTGTTACACTCACCATTATTGTTACACTCACCATTATTGTTACACTCACTATTATTGTTACACTCTCACGATTATTGTTACACTCTCACCATTATTGTTACACTCGCACCATTATTGTTGCACTCTCACCATTATTGTTACACTCTCACTTTTGTTACACTCACTATTATTGTTACACTCTCACTATTATTGTTACACTCTCACTTTTATTGTTACACTCTCACTATTATTGTTACACTCTCACTATTATTGTTACACTCTCACTATTATTGTTACACTCTCAATGTAATTGTTACACTCTCACTATTATTGTTACACTCTCACTTTTATTGTTACACTCTCACTATTATTGTTACACTCACCATTATTGGTACTCTCACCATTATTGTTACACTCTCACTATTATTGTTACACTCTCACTATTATTGTTACACTATCACCATTGTTACACTATCACCATTATTGCTACACTCACCATTATTGTTACACTCTCACCATTATTGTTACATTCTCACTATTATTGTTACTCTCTCACTATTATTGTTACTCTCTCACTATTATTGTTACACTCACTATTATTGTTATACTCTCACCATTATTGTTACACTCTCACTATTATTGTTACACTCACTATTATTGTTACACTCTCACCATTATTGTTACACTCACCATTATTGTTACACTCTCACTATTATTTTTGCACTCTCACTATTATTGTTACACTCTCACTATTATTTTTACACTCTCACTATTATTGTTACACTCTCACCATTATTGTTACACTCACCATTATTGTTACACTCTCACTATTATTTTTACACTCTCACTATTATTGTTACACTCTCACTATTATTGTTACACTCACTATTATTGTTACACTCTCACCATTATTGTTACACTCACTATTATTGTTACACTCTCACTATTATTTTTACACTCACTATTATTGTTACACTCTCACTATTATTGTTACACTCTCACCATTATTGTTACTCTCTCACCATTATTGTTACACTCTCACTATTATTGTTACACTCTCACTATTGTTACACTCACTATTATTGCTACACTCTCACCATTATTGTTACACTCTCACTATTATTGTTGCTCTCTCACTATTATTGTTACACTCTCACCATTATTGTTACACACTGTTATTGTTACACTCTCACCGTTATTGTTACTCTCTCACCATTATTGTTACACTCTCACTATTATTGTTACACTCTCACTATTGTTACACTCTCACTATTATTGCTACACTCTCACCATTATTGTTACACTCTCACTATTATTGTTACTCTCTCACTATTATTGTTACACTCTCACCATTATTGTTACACACTCACTGTTATTGTTACACTCTCACCATTATTGTTACACTCTCACCATTATTGTTACACTCTCACCATTATTGTTACACACTCACTATTATTGTTACACTCTCACCATTATTGTTACTCTCTCACTATTATTGTTACACTCTCACCATTATTGTTACACACTGTTATTGTTACACTCTCATCATTATTGTTACACTCTCACCATTTTTGTTACACACTCACTATTATTGTTACACTCTCATCATTATTGTTACACTCACCATTATTGTTAAACTCACCGTTACAGTTGCACTCTCGCCATTGCTCTCTCACCATTATTGTTGTTCATCACTCTTCTCTCTCACTGTCACCATCATCACTATTCCTCATTATTTACCCGCTAGTATGTATATTAGTGTTATGAAATTATTATAAATAGGATGAGAACAGAGTGTAATCAAGCAAGTTGTTGGTGTTGGCAGTGTGAGGAGGGTCTTGAACGATATCATTCCAGACCATGGAGCTGAACTCTTCCCCGGGCTGAGGGACTGACCACCTCAAATACTGTTTCTCCAAGGTTGGACTGATTACATCTTTCTTTCACTACTACACCTGCTGTTTCTGTATTTGACTGAAGAAGCCTGCTGTGTAGGTGAAACATGTCATCAATAAAGATACCCAACTGTTGTCTCTTAATCCTCGAATATAGAGGCGACAGATATTGAAGACAGCAGACTCATGACTTAAGGAACGCTGAAGGAGGTCATACTGGCCCATGTTAGGTTAGTCGTACTCTCACACAAACTTACCCCCTTCCCCTACTGTGTGTGATAATGTTTGTTGTTGTTGTTCTTCATCCGTTTCGGCTGTACGAAAAGCTTATTAAAATCAGTAATAATATTGTCTTTGAGTAATGTTAGTACATTTTAAGTTCCGTAACTGTACACACAACACGTACTGAACCACAGGCACATTAAAACATACAGACATATTCTCGGTTACCTGCAGACATAGAGAGAGAGAGAGAGAGAGCAAGCGAGCACTAACAACGTTCAAATAGTGAGCGTTACATGTCATGGGCGGTGCAAGACTGTCCTGTAGCCTGAGTGACTCGAGAACCCAGCATCTCTCTTCTTAGGCCCAAACAGTTGGGACATTGTCCCTTTCGTGAAAATTTGTTGTTACTTTTTGGATAGGAGCTCGTGTAGTAGACTTTACTGGCTTACAGAGACGTCTGTGAAAGTAGTACTAGATAAACAGCGTTGGTACCGGCTACAGTGTACTCTGGTTAATATGTTACTAATAATGACAGCGATTTTGTGAGGCAAGAATGTTCCCTTCTGAAAATATGATGAGACTTAGTTTAGTTACTCTCACTGTAACTTGGTCCTGGCTTACTGATTGTAACTTGGTGCTGTTATAACTGATTGTAACTTGGTCCTGACTTACTGATTGTAACTTGGTGCTGACTGTTATAATTGATTGTAACTTGGTCCTGACTTACTGATTGTAACTTGGTGCTGACTGTTATAACTGATTGTAACTTGGTCCTGGCTTACTGATTGTAACTTGGTGCTGAGTGTTATAACTGATTGTAACTTGGTCCTGACTGTTATAACTGATTGTAACTTGGTCCTGACTTACTGATTGTAACTTGCTGACTTACTGATTGTAACTTGGTGCTGACTGTTATAACTGATTGTAACTTGGTGCTGACTGTTATAACTGATTGTAACTTGGTGCTGACTGTTATAATTGATTATACACAATAAATTGTACTGTTACAAGTACTACATCCTTGTGGAACCCCACTCGTCCCTCTCGCTCTCTCCGACACCGCCTCCCTCTCAATAACTCTGTTTCCTTCCAGTTATGTATTGCTTAATTCACTAGTGCTTTCCTTGCCTTTTCCACTAGCTTTTGCTCCAGTCTTTTATGGAGTACTGTATCGAACGCCTTTTGTGTGTGTTGGGATGTGATGGTGGGAGAGCATCAACAATGGTACACAACACGCACATGGGAGAGAGACGCATACTACGATGTTTCGGTTCGACTTGGACCGTTTACAAAGTCACACTGTGACAGTGTGACTTTGTAAATAGTCCAGGTCAGACCGAGACGTCGTCGTACGCTTCTCTCTCCCATGTGCATGTTATGTGTGTATTGTTCCTGTCACGGTATTGTGCCATCTTGTTCATCAGTATTGGTGCGTGTGGCCGTGGTAATGTAATGGTGGTCCTTGTAGATGAATGGTTCAGAGAACCGACATGTTAAATTAGACACATGTGCAACTCTTGGGTATCTTTATTGGGAATTCTTCGCTTGCCTAACCCTTGGGCACGACCTACTTCCACATTGGACAAATGTGACACCACCTACGACTGCTGCACCTCTCCTGCCTACGGTTTATAAGCTGCTTCTTCGCTCATATGCCGTATTCTACTCAAGATTGATGGACTGACCACATCGACTCAAGGTTGAGGGACTGATCACCTCATTCTCCTCCTGTTCTTCAGGTTTCTCCTTTGTATGGACTGATGAAGCCACTGTGTGGCGAAACGTTTCCTCAATAAAGATACCCAAGAGTTGCACATGTCTAATTTAACAATGGTGGTCCTTACTGATGGTTCCCTTCACGTCCTGATGGTCAGCTGCTGCTCCCACGGAGTGAAGGAGGGTTACTTCCATGTGGGAGGGAGGGAAGGTGATGATCTGTGGAAGGGAAGGAGAGATGCAGTATCAGTTGGTAGTGTGTGGGAGGGAGGGAAGGTGATGATCTGTGGAAGGGAAGGAGAGATGCAGTATCAGTTGGTAGTGTGTGGGAGGGAGGGAAGGTGATGGTCTGTGGAAGGGAAGGTGAGATGCAGTATCAGTTGGTAGTGTGTGGGAGGGAGGGAAGGTGATGGTCTGTGGAAGGGAAGGTGAGATGCAGTATCAGTTGGTAGTGTGTGGGAGGGAGGGAAGGTGATGATCTGTGGAAGGGAAGGAGAGATGCAGTATCAGTTGGTAGTGTGTGGGAGGGAGGGAAGGTGATGGTCTGTGGAAGGGAAGGTGAGATGCAGTATCAGTTGGTAGTGTGTGGGAGGGAGGGAAGGTGATGGTCTGTGGAAGGGAAGGTGAGATGCAGTATCAGTTGGTAGTGTGTGGGAGGGAGGGAAGGTGATGATCTGTGGAAGGGAAGGAGAGATGCAGTATCAGTTGGTAGTGTGTGGGAGGGAGGGAAGGTGATGGTCTGTGGAAGGGAAGGTGAGATGCAGTATCAGTTGGTAGTGTGTGGGAGGGAGGGAAGGTGATGGTCTGTGGAAGGGAAGGTGAGATGCAGTATCAGTTGGTAGTGTGTGGGAGGGAGGGAAGGTGATGATCTGTGGAAGGGAAGGTGAGATGCAGTATCAGTTGGTAGTGTGTGGGAGGGAGGGAAGGTGATGGTCTGTGGAAGGGAAGGTGAGATGCAGTATCAGTTGGTAGTGTGTGGGAGGGAGGGAAGGTGATGATCTGTGGAAGGGAAGGAGAGATGCAGTATCAGTTGGTAGTGTGTGGGAGGGAGGGAAGGTGATGGTCTGTGGAAGGGATGGTGAGATGCAGTATCAGTTGGTAGTGTGTGGGAGGGAGGGAAGGTGATGATCTGTGGAAGGGAAGGAGAGATGCAGTATCAGTTGGTAGTGTGTGGGAGGGAGGGAAGGTGATGATCTGTGGAAGGGAAGGTGAGATGCAGTATCAGTTGGTAGTGTGTGGGAGGGAGGGAAGGTGATGGTCTGTGGAAGGGAAGGTGAGATGCAGTATCAGTTGGTAGTGTGTGGGAGGGAGGGAAGGTGATGATCTGTGGAAGGGAAGGAGAGATGCAGTATCAGTTGGTAGTGTGTGGGAGGGAGGGAAGGTGATGGGCTGTGGAAGGAAAGGAGAGATGCAGTATCAGTTGGTAGTGTGTGGGAGGGAGGGAAGGTGATGATCTGTGGAAGGGAAGGAGAGATGCAGTATCAGTTGGTAGTGTGTGGGAGGGAGGGAAGGTGATGGTCTGTGGAAGGGAAGGAGAGATGCAGTATCAGTTGGTAGTGTGTGGGAGGGAGGGAAGGTGATGGTCTGTGGAAGGGAAGGTGAGATGCAGTATCAGTTGGTAGTGTGTGGAAGGGAGGGAAGGTGATGGTCTGTGGAAGGGAAGGAGAGATGCAGTATCAGTTGGTAGTGTGTGGGAGGGAGGGAAGGTGATGGGCTGTGGAAGGGAAGGAGAGATGCAGTATCAGTTGGTAGTGTGTGGGAGGGAGGGAAGGTGATGGTCTGTGGAAGGGAAGGAGAGATGCAGTATCAGTTGGTAGTGTGTGGGAGGGAGGGAAGGTGATGGGCTGTGGAAGGGAAGGAGAGATGCAGTATCAGTTGGTAGCGTGTGGGAGGGAGGGAAGGTGATGGTCTGTGGAAGGGAAGGAGAGATGCAGTATCAGTTGGTAGTGTGTGGGAGGGAGGGAAGGTGATGGTCTGTGGAAGGAAAGGAGAGATGCAGTATCAGTTGGTAGTGTGTGGGAGGGAGGGAAGGTGATGGTCTGTGGAAGGGAAGGAGAGATGCAGTATCAGTTGGTAGTGTGTGGGAGGGAGGGAAGGTGATGGGCTGTGGAAGGGAAGGAGAGATGCAGTATTAGTTGGTAGTGTGTGGGAGGGAGGGAAGGTGATGGTCTGTGGAAGGGAAGGAGAGATGCAGTATCAGTTGGTAGTGTGTGGGAGGGAGGGAAGGTGATGGGCTGTGGAAGGGAAGGAGAGATGCAGTATCAGTTGGTAGTGTGTGGGAGGGAGGGAAGGTGATGGTCTGTGGAAGGGAAGGTGAGATGCAGTATCAGTTGGTAGTGTGTGGGAGGGAGGGAAGGTGATGGTCTGTGGAAGGGAAGGAGAGATGCAGTATCAGTTGGTAGTGTGTGGGAGGGAGGGAAGGTGATGGGCTGTGGAAGAGAAGGAGAGATGCAGTATCAGTTGGTAGTGTGTGGGAGGGAGGGAAGGTGATGGTCTGTGGAAGGGAAGGAGAGATGCAGTATCAGTTGGTAGTGTGTGGGAGGGAGGGAAGGTGATGGGCTGTGGAAGGGAAGGAGAGATGCAGTATCAGTTGGTAGTGTGTGGGAGGGAGGGAAGGTGATGGTCTGTGGAAGGGAAGGAGAGATGCAGTATCAGTTGGTAGTGTGTGGGAGGGAGGGAAGGTGATGGTCTGTGGAAGGAAAGGAGAGATGCAGTATCAGTTGGTAGTGTGTGGGAGGGAGGGAAGGTGATGGTCTGTGGAAGGGAAGGAGAGATGCAGTATCAGTTGGTAGTGTGTGGGAGGGAGGGAAGGTGATGGGCTGTGGAAGGGAAGGAGAGATGCAGTATCAGTTGGTAGTGTGTGGGAGGGAGGGAAGGTGATGGGCTGTGGAAGGGAAGGAGAGATGCAGTATCAGTTGGTAGTGTGTGGGAGGGAGGGAAGGTGATGGGCTGTGGAAGGGAAGGAGAGATGCAGTATCAGTTGGTAGTGTGTGGGAGATAGGGAAGGTGATGGTCTGTGAAAGGGAAGGTGAGATGCAGTATCAGTTGGTAGTGTGTGGGAGGGAGGGAAGGTGATGGTCTGTGGAAGGGAAGGAGAGATGCAGTATCAGTTGGTAGTGTGTGGGAGGGAGGGAAGGTGATGGGCTGTGGAAGGGAAGGAGAGATGCAGTATCAGTTGGTAGTGTGTGGGAGGGAGGGAAGGTGATGGGCTGTGGAAGGGAAGGAGAGATGCAGTATCAGTTGGTAGTGTGTGGGAGGGAGGGAAGGTGATGGGCTGTGGAAGGGAAGGAGAGATGCAGTATCAGTTGGTAGTGTGTGGGAGGGAGGGAAGGTGATGGGCTGTGGAAGGGAAGGAGAGATGCAGTATCAGTTGGTAGTGTGTGGGAGATAGGGAAGGTGATGGTCTGTGAAAGGGAAGGTGAGATGCAGTATCAGTTGGTAGTGTGTGGGAGGGAGGGAAGGTGATGGTCTGTGGAAGGGAAGGAGAGATGCAGTATCAGTTGGTAGTGTGTGGGAGGGAGGGAAGGTGATGGGCTGTGGAAGGGAAGGAGAGATGCAGTATCAGTTGGTAGTGTGTGGGAGGGAGGGAAGGTGATGGTCTGTGGAAGGGAAGGAGAGATGCAGTATCAGTTGGTAGTGTGTGGGAGGGAGGGAAGGTGATGGTCTGTGGAAGGGAAGGAGAGATGCAGTATCAGTTGGTAGTGTGTGGGAGGGAGGGAAGGTGATGGTCTGTGGAAGGGAAGGAGAGATGCAGTATCAGTTGGTAGTGTGTGGGAGGGAGGGAAGGTGATGGTCTGTGGAAGGGAAGGAGAGATGCAGTATCAGTTGGTAGTGTGTGGGAGGGAGGGAAGGTGATGGGCTGTGGAAGGGAAGGAGAGATGCAGTATCAGTTGGTAGTGTGTGGGAGGGAGGGAAGGTGATGGGCTGTGGAAGGGAAAGAGAGATGCAGTATCAGTTGGTAGTGTGTGGGAGGGAGGGAAGGTGATGGGCTGTGGAAGGGAAGGAGAGATGCAGTATCAGTTGGTAGTGTGTGGGAGATAGGGAAGGTGATGGGCTGTGAAAGGGAAGGTGAGATGCAGTATCAGTTGGTAGTGTGTGGGAGGGAGGGAAGGTGATGGTCTGTGGAAGGGAAGGAGAGATGCAGTATCAGTTGGTAGTGTGTGGGAGGGAGGGAAGGTGATGGGCTGTGGAAGGGAAGGAGAGATGCAGTATCAGTTGGTAGTGTGTGGGAGGGAGGGAAGGTGATGGTCTGTGGAAGGAAAGGAGAGATGCAGTATCAGTTGGTAGTGTGTGGGAGGGAGGGAAGGTGATAGTCTGTGGAAGGGAAGGAGAGATGCAGTATCAGTTGGTAGTGTGTGGGAGATAGGGAAGGTGATAGTCTGTGGAAGGGAAGGAGAGATGCAGTATCAGTTGGTAGTGTGTGGGAGATAGGGAAGGTGATGGGCTGTGAAAGGGAAGGTGAGATGCAGTATCAGTTGGTAGTGTGTGGGAGGGAGGGAAGGTGATGGTCTGTGGAAGGGAAGGAGAGATGCAGTATCAGTTGGTAGTGTGTGGGAGGGAGGGAAGGTGATGGGCTGTGGAAGGGAAGGAGAGATGCAGTATCAGTTGGTAGTGTGTGGGAGGGAGGGAAGGTGATGGTCTGTGGAAGGGAAGGAGAGATGCAGTATCAGTTGGTAGTGTGTGGGAGGGAGGGAAGGTGATGGTCTGTGGAAGGGAAGGAGAGATGCAGTATCAGTTGGTAGTGTGTGGGAGGGAGGGAAGGTGATGGTCTGTGGAAGGGAAGGAGAGATGCAGTATCAGTTGGTAGTGTGTGGGAGGGAGGGAAGGTGATGGTCTGTGGAAGGGAAGGAGAGATGCAGTATCAGTTGGTAGTGTGTGGGAGGGAGGGAAGGTGATGGGCTGTGGAAGGGAAGGAGAGATGCAGTATCAGTTGGTAGTGTGTGGGAGGGAGGGAAGGTGATGGGCTGTGGAAGGGAAAGAGAGATGCAGTATCAGTTGGTAGTGTGTGGGAGGGAGGGAAGGTGATGGGCTGTGGAAGGGAAGGAGAGATGCAGTATCAGTTGGTAGTGTGTGGGAGGGAGGGAAGGTGATGGGCTGTGGAAGGGAAGGAGAGATGCAGTATCAGTTGGTAGTGTGTGGGAGGGAGGGAAGGTGATGGTCTGTGGAAGGGAAGGAGAGATGCAGTATCAGTTGGTAGTGTGTGGGAGGGAGGGAAGGTGATGGTCTGTGGAAGGGAAGGAGAGATGCAGTATCAGTTGGTAGTGTGTGGGAGGGAGGGAAGGTGATGGTCTGTGGAAGGGAAGGTGAGATGCAGTATCAGTTGGTAGTGTGTGGGAGGGAGGGAAGGTGATGGTCTGTGGAAGGGAAGGAGAGATGCAGTATCAGTTGGTAGTGTGTGGGAGGGAGGGAAGGTGATGGTCTGTGGAAGGGAAGGAGAGATGCAGTATCAGTTGGTAGTGTGTGGGAGGGAGGGAAGGTGATGGTCTGTGGAAGGGAAAGTGAGATGCAGTATCAGTTGGTAGTGTGTGGGAGGGAGGGAAGGTGATGGTCTGTGGAAGGGAAGGAGAGATGCAGTATCAGTTGGTAGTGTGTGGGAGGGAGGGAAGGTGATGGGCTGTGGAAGGGAAGGAGAGATGCAGTATCAGTTGGTAGTGTGTGGGAGGGAGGGAAGGTGATGGTCTGTGGAAGGGAAGGAGAGATGCAGTATCAGTTGGTAGTGTGTGGGAGGGAGGGAAGGTGATGGTCTGTGGAAGGGAAGGAGAGATGCAGTACAGTATCAGTTGGTAGTGTGTGGGAGGGAGGGAAGGTGATGGGCTGTGGAAGGGAAGGAGAGATGCAGTATCAGTTGGTAGTGTGTGGGAGGGAGGGAAGGTGATGGTCTGTGGAAGGGAAGGAGAGATGCAGTATCAGTTGGTAGTGTGTGGGAGGGAGGGAAGGTTATGGGCTGTGGAAGGGAAGGAGAGATGCAGTATCAGTTGGTAGTGTGTGGGAGGGAGGGAAGGTGATGGTCTGTGGAAGGGAAGGAGAGATGCAGTATCAGTTGGTATTGTGTGGGAGGGAGGGAAGGTGATGGTCTGTGGAAGGGAAGGAGAGATGCAGTATCAGTTGGTAGTGTGTGGGAGGGAGGGAAGGTGATGGTCTGTGGAAGGGAAGGTGAGATGCAGTATCAGTTGGTAGTGTGTGGGAGGGAGGGAAGGTGATGGTCTGTGGAAGGGAAGGAGAGATGCAGTATCAGTTGATAGTGTGTGGGAGGGAGGGAAGGTGATGGTCTGTGGAAGGGAAGGAGAGATGCAGTATCAGTTGGTAGTGTGTGGGAGGGAGGGAAGGTGATGGGCTGTGGAAGGGAAGGAGATATGCAGTATCAGTTGGTAGTGTGTGGGAGGGAGGGAAGGTGATGGTCTGTGGAAGGGAAGGAGAGATGCAGTATCAGTTGGTAGTGTGTGGGAGGGAGGGAAGGTTATGGGCTGTGGAAGGGAAGGAGAGATGCAGTATCAGTTGGTAGTGTGTGGGAGGGAGGGAAGGTGATGGTCTGTGGAAGGGAAGGAGAGATGCAGTATCAGTTGGTAGTGTGTGGGAGGGAGGGAAGGTGATGGGCTGAGGGAGGGAAGGTGATGGGCTGTGGAAGGGAAGGAGAGATGCAGTATCAGTTGGTAGTGTGTGGGAGGGAGGGAAGGTGATGGTCTGTGGAAGGGAAGGAGAGATGCAGTATCAGTTGGTAGTGTGTGGGAGGGAGGGAAGGTGATGGTCTGTGGAAGGGAAGGAGAGATGCAGTATCAGTTGGTAGTGTGTGGGAGGGAGGGAAGGTGATGGTCTGTGGAAGGGAAGGAGAGATGCAGTATCAGTTGGTAGTGTGTGGGAGGGAGGGAAGGTGATGGTCTGTGGAAGGGAAGGTGAGATGCAGTATCAGTTGGTAGTGTGTGGGAGGGAGGGAAGGTGATGGTCTGTGGAAGGGAAGGAGAGATGCAGTATCAGTTGGTAGTGTGTGGGAGGGAGGGAAGGTGATGATCTGTGGAAGGGAAGGAGAGATGCAGTATCAGTTGGTAGTGTGTGGGAGGGAGGGAAGGTGATGGGCTGTGGAAGGGAAGGAGAGATGCAGTATCAGTTGGTAGTGTGTGGGAGGGAGGGAAGGTGATGGTCTGTGGAAGGGAAGGTGAGATGCAGTATCAGTTGGTAGTGTGTGGGAGGGAGGGAAGGTGATGGTCTGTGGAAGGGAAGGAGAGATGCAGTATCAGTTGGTAGTGTGTGGGAGGGAGGGAAGGTGATGGTCTGTGGAAGGGAAGGAGAGATGCAGTATCAGTTGGTAGTGTGTGGGAGGGAGGGAAGGTGATGGTCTGTGGAAGGGAAGGTGAGATGCAGTATCAGTTGGTAGTGTGTGGGAGGGAGGGAAGGTGATGGGCTGAGGGAGGGAAGGAGAGATGCAGTATCAGTTGGTAGTGTGTGGGAGGGAGGGAAGGTGATGGTCTGTGGAAGGAAAGGAGAGATGCAGTATCAGTTGGTAGTGTGTGGGAGGGAGGGAAGGTGATGGTCTGTGGAAGGGAAGGAGAGATGCAGTATCAGTTGGTAGTGTGTGGGAGGGAGGGAAGGTGATGGTCTGTGGAAGGAAAGGAGAGATGCAGTATCAGTTGGTAGTGTGTGGGAGGGAGGGAAGGTGATGGTCTGTGGAAGGGAAGGAGAGATGCAGTATCAGTTGGTAGTGTGTGGGAGGGAGGGAAGGTGATGGTCTGTGGAAGGGAAGGTGAGATGCAGTATCAGTTGGTAGTGTGTGGGAGGGAGGGAAGGTGATGGGCTGTGGAAGGGAAGGAGAGATGCAGTATCAGTTGGTAGTGTGTGGGAGGGAGGGAAGGTGATGGTCTGTGGAAGGGAAGGTGAGATGCAGTATCAGTTGGTAGTGTGTGGGAGGGAGGGAAGGTGATGGTCTGTGGAAGGGAAGGAGAGATGCAGTATCAGTTGGTAGTGTGTGGGAGGGAGGGAAGGTGATGATCTGTGGAAGGGAAGGAGAGATGCAGTATCAGTTGGTAGTGTGTGGGAGGGAGGGAAGGTGATGGGCTGTGGAAGTGAAGGAGAGATGCAGTATCAGTTGGTAGTGTGTGGGAGGGAGGGAAGGTGATGGTCTGTGGAAGGGAAGGTGAGATGCAGTATCAGTTGGTAGTGTGTGGGAGGGAGGGAAGGTGATGGTCTGTGGAAGGGAAGGAGAGATGCAGTATCAGTTGGTAGTGTGTGGGAGGGAGGGAAGGTGATGGTCTGTGGAAGGGAAGGAGAGATGCAGTATCAGTTGGTAGTGTGTGGGAGGGAGGGAAGGTGATGGTCTGTGGAAGGGAAGGTGAGATGCAGTATCAGTTGGTAGTGTGTGGGAGGGAGGGAAGGTGATGGGCTGAGGGAGGGAAGGAGAGATGCAGTATCAGTTGGTAGTGTGTGGGAGGGAGGGAAGGTGATGGTCTGTGGAAGGAAAGGAGAGATGCAGTATCAGTTGGTAGTGTGTGGGAGGGAGGGAAGGTGATGGTCTGTGGAAGGGAAGGAGAGATGCAGTATCAGTTGGTAGTGTGTGGGAGGGAGGGAAGGTGATGGTCTGTGGAAGGAAAGGAGAGATGAAGTATCAGTTGGTAGTGTGTGGGAGGGAGGGAAGGTGATGGTCTGTGGAAGGGAAGGAGAGATGCAGTATCAGTTGGTAGTGTGTGGGAGGGAGGGAAGGTGATGGTCTGTGGAAGGGAAGGTGAGATGCAGTATCAGTTGGTAGTGTGTGGGAGGGAGGGAAGGTGATGGGCTGTGGAAGGGAAGGAGAGATGCAGTATCAGTTGGTAGTGTGTGGGAGGGAGGGAAGGTGATGGTCTGTGGAAGGGAAGGAGAGATGCAGTATCAGTTGGTAGTGTGTGGGAGGGAGGGAAGGTGATGATCTGTGGAAGGGAAGGAGAGATGCAGTATCAGTTGGTAGTGTGTGGGAGGGAGGGAAGGTGATGGGCTGTGGAAGGGAAGGAGAGATGCAGTATCAGTTGGTAGTGTGTGGGAGGGAGGGAAGGTGATGGTCTGTGGAAGGGAAGGTGAGATGCAGTATCAGTTGGTAGTGTGTGGGAGGGAGGGAAGGTGATGGTCTGTGGAAGGGAAGGTGAGATGCAGTATCAGTTGGTATTGTGTGGGAGGGAGGGAAGGTGATGGGCTGTGGAAGGGAAGGAGAGATGCAGTATCAGTTGGTAGTGTGTGGGAGGGAGGGAAGGTGATGGTCTGTGGAAGGGAAGGTGAGATGCAGTATCAGTTGGTAGTGTGTGGGAGGGAGGGAAGGTGATGGTCTGTGGAAGGGAAGGAGAGATGCAGTATCAGTTGGTAGTGTGTGGGAGGGAGGGAAGGTGATGGTCTGTGGAAGGGAAGGTGAGATGCAGTATCAGTTGGTAGTGTGTGGGAGGGAGGGAAGGTGATGGTCTGTGGAAGGGAAGGAGAGATGCAGTATCAGTTGGTAGTGTGTGGGAGGGAGGGAAGGTGATGGTCTGTGGAAGGGAAGGAGAGATGCAGTATCAGTTGGTAGTGTGTGGGAGGGAGGGAAGGTGATGATCTGTGGAAGGGAAGGAGAGATGCAGTATCAGTTGGTAGTGTGTGGGAGGGAGGGAAGGTGATGGGCTGTGGAAGGGAAGGAGAGATGCAGTATCAGTTGGTAGTGTGTGGGAGGGAGGGAAGGTGATGGTCTGTGGAAGGGAAGGTGAGATGCAGTATCAGTTGGTAGTGTGTGGGAGGGAGGGAAGGTGATGGTCTGTGGAAGGGAAGGTGAGATGCAGTATCAGTTGGTATTGTGTGGGAGGGAGGGAAGGTGATGGGCTGTGGAAGGGAAGGAGAGATGCAGTATCAGTTGGTAGTGTGTGGGAGGGAGGGAAGGTGATGGTCTGTGGAAGGGAAGGTGAGATGCAGTATCAGTTGGTAGTGTGTGGGAGGGAGGGAAGGTGATGGTCTGTGGAAGGGAAGGTGAGATGCAGTATCAGTTGGTAGTGTGTGGGAGGGAGGGAAGATGATGGTCTGTGGAAGGGAAGGTGAGATGCAGTATCAGTTGGTAGTGTGTGGGAGGGAGGGAAGGTGATGGTCTGTGGAAGGGAAGGAGAGATGCAGTATCAGTTGGTAGTGTGTGGGAGGGAGGGAAGGTGATGGTCTGTGGAAGGGAAGGTGAGATGCAGTATCAGTTGGTAGTGTGTGGGAGGGAGGGAAGGTGATGGTCTGTGGAAGGGAAGGAGAGATGCAGTATCAGTTGGTAGTGTGTGGGAGGGAGGGAAGGTGATGGTCTGTGGAAGGGAAGGTGAGATGCAGTATCAGTTGGTAGTGTGTGGGAGGGAGGGAAGGTGATGGTCTGTGGAAGGGAAGGTGAGATGCAGTATCAGTTGGTAGTGTGTGGGAGGGAGGGAAGGTGATGGTCTGTGGAAGGGAAGGTGAGATGCAGTATCAGTTGGTAGTGTGTGGGAGGGAGGGAAGGTGATGGTCTGTGGAAGGGAAGGAGAGATGCAGTATCAGTTGGTAGTGTGTGGGAGGGAGGGAAGGTGATGGTCTGTGGAAGGGAAGGTGAGATGCAGTATCAGTTGGTAGTGTGTGGGAGGGAGGGAAGGTGATGGTCTGTGGAAGGGAAGGAGAGATGCAGTATCAGTTGGTAGTGTGTGGGAGGGAGGGAAGGTGATGATCTGTGGAAGGGAAGGAGAGATGCAGTATCAGTTGGTAGTGTGTGGGAGGGAGGGAAGGTGATGGGCTGTGGAAGGGAAGGAGAGATGCAGTATCAGTTGGTAGTGTGTGGGAGGGAGGGAAGGTGATGGTCTGTGGAAGGGAAGGTGAGATGCAGTATCAGTTGGTAGTGTGTGGGAGGGAGGGAAGGTGATGGTCTGTGGAAGGGAAGGAGAGATGCAGTATCAGTTGGTAGTGTGTGGGAGGGAGGGAAGGTGATGGTCTGTGGAAGGGAAGGAGAGATGCAGTATCAGTTGGTAGTGTGTGGGAGGGAGGGAAGGTGATGGTCTGTGGAAGGGAAGGTGAGATGCAGTATCAGTTGGTAGTGTGTGGGAGGGAGGGAAGGTGATGGGCTGAGGGAGGGAAGGAGAGATGCAGTATCAGTTGGTAGTGTGTGGGAGGGAGGGAAGGTGATGGTCTGTGGAAGGAAAGGAGAGATGCAGTATCAGTTGGTAGTGTGTGGGAGGGAGGGAAGGTGATGGTCTGTGGAAGGGAAGGAGAGATGCAGTATCAGTTGGTAGTGTGTGGGAGGGAGGGAAGGTGATGGTCTGTGGAAGGAAAGGAGAGATGCAGTATCAGTTGGTAGTGTGTGGGAGGGAGGGAAGGTGATGGGTAGTGTGTGGGAGGGAGGGAAGGTGATGGTCTGTGGAAGGGAAGGAGAGATGCAGTATCAGTTGGTAGTGTGTGGGAGGGAGGGAAGGTGGGAGGGAAGGGAGAAGTATCAGTGATGTGTCTGTGGAAGGGAAGGTGAGATGCAGTATCAGTTGGTAGTGTGTGGGAGCTAGGGAAGGTGATGGTCTGTGGAAGGGAAGGAGAGATGCAGTATCAGTTGGTAGTGTGTGGGAGGGAGGGAAGGTGATGGTCTGTGGAAGGGAAGGAGAGATGCAGTATCAGTTGGTAGTGTGTGGGAGGGAGGGAAGGTGATGATCTGTGGAAGGGAAGGAGAGATGCAGTATCAGTTGGTAGTGTGTGGGAGGGAGGGAAGGTGATGGGCTGTGGAAGGGAAGGAGAGATGCAGTATCAGTTGGTAGTGTGTGGGAGGGAGGGAAGGTGATGGTCTGTGGAAGGGAAGGTGAGATGCAGTATCAGTTGGTAGTGTGTGGGAGGGAGGGAAGGTGATGGTCTGTGGAAGGGAAGGTGAGATGCAGTATCAGTTGGTATTGTGTGGGAGGGAGGGAAGGTGATGGGCTGTGGAAGGGAAGGAGAGATGCAGTATCAGTTGGTAGTGTGTGGGAGGGAGGGAAGGTGATGGTCTGTGGAAGGGAAGGTGAGATGCAGTATCAGTTGGTAGTGTGTGGGAGGGAGGGAAGGTGATGGTCTGTGGAAGGGAAGGTGAGATGCAGTATCAGTTGGTAGTGTGTGGGAGGGAGGGAAGATGATGGTCTGTGGAAGGGAAGGTGAGATGCAGTATCAGTTGGTAGTGTGTGGAAGGGAGGGAAGGTGATGGTCTGTGGAAGGGAAGGAGAGATGCAGTATCAGTTGGTAGTGTGTGGGAGGGAGGGAAGGTGATGGTCTGTGGAAGGGAAGGTGAGATGCAGTATCAGTTGGTAGTGTGTGGGAGGGAGGGAAGGTGATGGTCTGTGGAAGGGAAGGAGAGATGCAGTATCAGTTGGTAGTGTGTGGGAGGGAGGGAAGGTGATGGTCTGTGGAAGGGAAGGTGAGATGCAGTATCAGTTGGTAGTGTGTGGGAGGGAGGGAAGGTGATGGTCTGTGGAAGGGAAGGTGAGATGCAGTATCAGTTGGTAGTGTGTGGGAGGGAGGGAAGGTGATGGTCTGTGGAAGGGAAGGTGAGATGCAGTATCAGTTGGTAGTGTGTGGGAGGGAGGGAAGGTGATGGTCTGTGGAAGGGAAGGTGAGATGCAGTATCAGTTGGTAGTGTGTGGGAGGGAGGGAAGGTGATGGTCTGTGGAAGGGAAGGTGAGATGCAGTATCAGTTGGTAGTGTGTGGGAGGGAGGGAAGGTGATGGTCTGTGGAAGGGAAGGTGAGATGCAGTATCAGTTGGTAGTGTGTGGGAGGGAGGGAAGGTGATGGTCTGTGGAAGGGAAGGTGAGATGCAGTATCAGTTGGTAGTGTGTGGGAGGGAGGGAAGGTGATGGTCTGTGGAAGGGAAGGTGAGATGCAGTATCAGTTGGTAGTGTGTGGGAGGGAGGGAAGGTGATGGTCTGTGGAAGGGAAGGAGAGATGCAGTATCAGTTGGTAGTGTGTGGGAGGGAGGGAAGGTGATGATCTGTGGAAGGGAAGGAGAGATGCAGTATCAGTTGGTAGTGTGTGGGAGGGAGGGAAGGTGATGGTCTGTGGAAGGGAAGGTGAGATGCAGTATCAGTTGGTAGTGTGTGGGAGGGAGGGAAGGTGATGGTCTGTGGAAGGGAAGGAGAGATGCAGTATCAGTTGGTAGTGTGTGGGAGGGAGGGAAGGTGATGGTCTGTGGAAGGGAAGGAGAGATGCAGTATCAGTTGGTAGTGTGTGGGAGGGAGGGAAGGTGATGGTCTGTGGAAGGGAAGGAGAGATGCAGTATCAGTTGGTAGTGTGTGGGAGGGAGGGAAGGTGATGATCTGTGGAAGGGAAGGAGAGATGCAGTATCAGTTGGTAGTGTGTGGGAGGGAGGGAAGGTGATGATCTGTGGAAGGGAAGGAGAGATGCAGTATCAGTTGGTAGTGTGTGGGAGGGAGGGAAGGTGATGATCTGTGGAAGGGAAGGTGAGATGCAGTATCAGTTGGTAGTGTGTGGGAGGGAGGGAAGGTGATGGTCTGTGGAAGGGAAGGAGAGATGCAGTATCAGTTGGTAGTGTGTGGGAGGGAGGGAAGGTGATGGTCTTTGGAAGGGAAGGTGAGATGCAGTATCAGTTGGTAGTGTGTGGGAGGGAGGGAAGGTGATGGTCTGTGGAAGGGAAGGTGAGATGCAGTATCAGTTGGTAGTGTGTGGGAGGGAGGGAAGGTGATGGGCTGTGGAAGGGAAGGAGAGATGCAGTATCAGTTGGTAGTGTGTGGGAGGGAGGGAAGGTGATGGTCTGTGGAAGGGAAGGAGAGATGCAGTATCAGTTGGTAGTGTGTGGGAGGGAGGGAAGGTGATGGTCTGTGGAAGGGAAGGAGAGATGCAGTATCAATTGGTAGTGTGTGGGAGGGAGGGAAGGTGATGATCTGTGGAAGGGAAGGAGAGATGCAGTATCAGTTGGTAGTGTGTGGGAGGGAGGGAAGGTGATGGGCTGTGGAAGGGAAGGAGAGATGCAGTATCAGTTGGTAGTGTGTGGGAGGGAGGGAAGGTGGTGATCTGTGGAAGGGAAGGAGAGATGCAGTATCAATTGGTAGTGTGTGGGAGGGAGGGAAGGTGATGATCTGTGGAAGGGAAGGTGAGATGCAGTATCAGTTGGTAGTGTGTGGGAGGGAGGGAAGGTGATGATCTGTGGAAGGGAAGGTGAGATGCAGTATCAGTTGGTAGTGTGTGGGAGGGAGGGAAGGTGGAACTGCTGAATGATAAAGGAAGGGTAAATAATGATTTATATAATACCTAAGACATCGCAACGTTAGGTCGTTGATACAGAGAGGAGAAGGTAACTGAGAGAGAGAGTAGGGGGTATATGAGAAAGTTTAACCTAGTCTACAATACTTGAGAACTCTGGTTGTTGTTGTTGTTGTAACTTTGTGGTACAGTATTATTAAGGTCATCTGAGAGCCACAATAAAACTCTCTAAGCGGCCAGTCTGACCTTATTTTTCCTGTGTTTGTGTCGGTGTTGTTATGTTAGTGTGCTGCTCTTGTCTTTACTCTTAGTCTTTCAATGTTAAATTTACAGGTTAAGATCTGTTATCTTACCTAAGCTCATTTACAACGGTCGGCTAACACTAGGTACATATTTACTGCCCGGTGAACAGGGGCAAGATGTTCAAGGAAACATATGTCCCCACGTCTCGACCCGCCCCAGAATGTAACCGGGGTTTTTTGGTTGTGAACCGAAGATCCCGACGCTGTGAGCAAGGGAGGTGCGGTGTTTTTATTCCGCTTTCTGTACCTGCTAAAAATTACTTTACAATAATTTCGTACCATACTTTTTAACAGAGGGCAGAGGAAGAGTTGTTGAGGTGGGTTGGGCTTTTAGAGAGGATGGAACAAAATAGAATGACTTGGAGGGCGTATAAATCTGTATTGGAAGGAAGGCTGGCTAGGGGTCGTTCTAGGAAAGTTTGGAAGGGTATTGGAGGTTTTGTATGCGAGGGGCTTGGACTTCCAGCAAGCGTGTGTGTGTGTGTGTTTGTGTGTGTTAGGAATGAGTGGAGGCGGATGGTTTTTATGAATTGACGTGCTGTTGGAGTGTGAGCAAAGTAACATTTATGAAGGGATTCAGGAAAACCGGAAGGCTGGACTTAGTCCTGGAGGTGGGAGTATAGTGCCTGCGCTCTGAAGGAACGGTGTTGATATGTTACACTTTTTAACTGCAGTGTAGGCACACCTCTGACAAAACAGTGATGGAGTGAATGATGAAAGTGTGTCTTCTTTCTCTGGGCCACTCTGTCTTGATAAGAAACGACCCACGTGTTAATAAGAAAAATTAAAAGTTAAAAAACCGTACTGTAGTACGGTTAATTTTTTTTCAGTGCCGTGCCATTTTGTCAAGCTTGGTTAACAGGCACCTTAACCAGTCTATGAGGCACCTTAACCAGTCTACGAGGCACCTTAACCAGTTTATGAGGCACCTTAACCAGTCTATGAGGCACCTTACCAGTCTATGAGGTACCTTAACCAGTCTATGAGGTACCTTAACCAGTCTACGAGGCACCTTAACCAGTTTGAGGCACCTTAACCAGTCTATGAGGCACCTTAACCAGTTTATGAGGCACCTTAACCAGTCTATGAGGCACCTTACCAGTCTATGAGGTACCTTAACCAGTCTATGAGGTACCTTAACCAGTCTATGAAGCACCTTAACCAGTCTACGAGGCACCTGGTTAAGGTTTTCTGTCATACATCACTGAGGATGGGTTTCCTGTCATACTCCATCACAGAGGATGGGTTTCCTGTCATACTCCATCACTGAGGATGGGTTTCCTGTCATACTCCATCACTGAGGATGGGTTTCCTGTCATACTCCATCACTGAGGATGGGTTTCCTGTCATACTCCATCACTGAGGATGGGTTTCCTGTCATACTCCATCACTGAGGATGGGTTTCCTGTTATACTCCATCACTGAGGATGGGTTTCCTGTCATACTCCATCACAGAGGATGGGTTTCCTGTCATACTCCACTGAGGATGGGTTTCCTGTCATACTCCATCACTAAGGATGGGTTTCCTGTCATACTCCATCACTGAGGATGGGTTTCCTGTCATACTCCATCACTGAGGATGCGTTTCTTGTCATACTCCATCACTGAGGATGGGTTTCCTGTCATACTCCATCACTGAGGTTTCTTGTCATACTCCATCACTGAGGATGGGTTTCCTGTCATACTCCATCACTGAGGATGGGTTTCCTGTCATACTCCATCACTGAGGATGGGTTTCCTGTCATACTCCATCACTGAGGATGGGTTTCCTGTCATACTCCATCACTGAGGATGGGTTTCCTGTCATACTCCATCACTGAGGATGGGTTTCCTGTCATACTCCATCACTGAGGATGGGTTTCCTGTCATACTCCATCACTGAGGATGGGTTTCCTGTCATACTCCATCACTGAGGATGGGTTTCCTGTCATACTCCATCACTGAGGATGGGTTTCCTGTTATACTCCACTGAGGATGGGTTTCCTGTCATACTCCATCACTGAGGATGGGTTTCCTGTCATACTCCATCACTGAGGATGGGTTTCCTGTCAAACTCCATCACAGAGGATGGGTCTCCTGTCATACTCCATCACAGTAGATGGGTTTTCTGTCATACTCCATCACAGTAGATGGGTTTTCTGTCATACTCCATCACAGTAGATGGGTTTCCTGTCATACTCCATCACAGTACGTAAATGGGTTTCCTGTCATACTCCATCACAGTACGTAAATAGGTTTCCTGTCATACTCCATCACAGTAGATGGGTTTTCTGTCATACTCCATCACAGTAGATGGGTTTTCTGTCATACTCCATCACAGTAAATGGGTTTCCTGTCATACTCCACTGAGGATGGGTTTCCTGTCATACTCCATCACTAAGGATGGGTTTCCTGTCATACTCCATCACTAGATGGGTTTTCTGTCATACTCCATCACAGGATGGGTTTTCTGTCATACTCCATCACTGTGGGTTTTCTGTCATACTCCATCACTGAGGATGGGATTTCCTGTCATACTCTATCATGAGGATGGGTTTCCTGTCATACTCCATCACTGAGGATGGGTTTCCTGTTATACTCCATCACTGAGGATGGGTTTCCTGTCATACTCCATCACAGAGGATGGGTTTCCTGTCATACTCCACTGAGGATGGGTTTCCTGTCATACTCCATCACTAAGGATGGGTTTCCTGTCATACTCCATCACTGAGGATGGGTTTCCTGTCAAACTCCATCACAGAGGATGGGTCTCCTGTCATACTCCATCACAGTAGATGGGTTTTCTGTCATACTACATCACAGTAGATGGGTTTTCTGTCATACTCCATCACAGTAGATGGGTTTCCTGTCATACTCCATCACAGTACGTAACTGGGTTTCCTGTCATACTCCATCACAGTACGTAAATAGGTTTCCTGTCATACTCCATCACAGTAGATGGGTTTTCTGTCATACTCCATCACAGTAGATGGGTTTTCTGTCATACTCCATCACAGTAAATGGGTTTCCTGTCATAGTCCATCACAGTAGATGGGTTTCCTGTCATACTCCATCACAGTAGATGGGTTTTCTGTCGTACTCCACAGTAAATGGGTTTCCTGTCATACTCCATCACAGTAGATGGGTTTTCTGTCATACTCCATCACAGTAGATGGGTTTTCTGTCATACTCCATCACAGTAGATGGGTTTCCTGTCATACTCCATCACTGAGGATGGGTTTCCTGTCATACTCCATCACTGAGGATGGGTTTCCTGTCATACTCCATCACTGAGGATGGGTTTCCTGTCATACTCCATCACTGAGGATGGGTTTCCTGTCAAACTCCATCACTGAGGATGGGTCTCCTGTCATACTCCATCACTGAGGATGGGTTTTCTGTCATACTCCATCACAGTAGATGGGTTTTCTGTCATACTCCATCACAGTAGATGGGTTTCCTGTCATACTCCACAGAGGATGGTTTTCCTGTCATACTCTATCACTGAGGATGGGTTTCCTGCCATACTCCATCACAGTAGATGGGTTTCCTGTCATAGTCCATCACAGTAGATGGGTTTCCTGTCATAGTCCATCACAGTAGATGGGTTTTCTGTCATACCCCATCACAGTAGATGGGTTTCCTGTCATACTCCATCACAGTAGATGGGTTTTCTGTCGTACTCCACAGTAAATGGGTTTCCTGTCATACTCCATCACAGTAGATGGGTTTTCTGTCATACTCCATCACAGTACGTAAATGGGTTTCCTGTCATACTCCATCACAGTAGATGGGTTTTCTGTCATACTCCATCACAGTAGATGGGTTTCCTGTCATACTCCACAGAGGATGGTTTTCCTGTCATACTCTATCACTGAGGATGGGTTTCCTGCCATACTCCATCACAGTAGATGGGTTTCCTGTCATAGTCCATCACAGTAGATGGGTTTCCTGTCATAGGTAGATGGGTTTTCTGTCATACCCCATCACAGTAGATGGGTTTCCTGTCATACTCCATCACAGTAGATGGGTTTTCTGTCGTACTCCACAGTAAATGGGTTTCCTGTCATACTCCATCACAGTAGATGGGTTTTCTGTCATACTCCATCACAGTACGTAAATGGGTTTCCTGTCATACTCCATCACAGTAGATGGGTTTTCTGTCATACTCCATCACAGTAGATGGGTTTCCTGTCATACTCCATCACAGTAGATGGGGTCTTTGTCATAATCCATCACAGTAAATGGGTTTCCTGTCATTCTCCATCACAGTAGATGGGTTTTCTGTCATACTCCATCACAGTAAATGGGTTTTCTGTCATACTCCATCACAGTAAATGGGTTTCCTGTCATACTCCATCACAGTAGATGGGTTTTCTGTCGTACTCCACAGTAAATGGGTTTCCTGTCATACTCCATCACAGTAGATGGGTTTTCTGTCATACTCCATCACAGTACGTAAATGGGTTTCCTGTCATACTCCATCACAGTAGATGGGTTTTCTGTCATACTCCATCACAGTAGATGGGTTTCCTGTCATACTCCATCACAGTAGATGGGGTCTTTGTCATACTCAATCACAGTAAATGGGTTTCCTGTCATTCTCCATCACAGTAGATGGGTTTTCTGTCATACTCCATCACAGTAGATGGGTTTCCTGTCATACTCCATCACAGTAGATGGGTTTTCTGTCGTACTCCACAGTAAATGGGTTTCCTGTCATACTCCATCACAGTAGATGGGTTTTCTGTCATACTCCATCACAGTACGTAAATGGGTTTCCTGTCATACTCCATCACAGTAGATGGGTTTTCTGTCATACTCCATCACAGTAAATGTGTTTCCTGTCATACTCCATTACAGTAGATGGGTTTCCTGTCATACTCCATCACAGTAAATGGGTTTCCTGTCATACTCCACAGTAAATGTGTTTCCTGTCATACTCCATCACAGTAGATGGGTTTCCTGTCATACTCCATCACTGAGGATGGGTTTCCTGTCATACTCCATCACTGAGGATGGGGTTCTTGTCATACTATATCATTCAAGTTGGGTTTCAGTATTGACATATTTGTCATGTTGTAATCTTGGTAAATGCGTCGGTGCAGAGGAACAAGGGTGATGGATGGCAGCAGACCAGCTCATACAACGTAAGAAATATATGAATTACTTTTGTATAGTGTCAGATGTGTCATTTAGAGAAAATAATGAAGGATATATATGAATTACTTTGGTATAGTGTCAGATGTGTCATTTAGAGAAAATAATGAAGCAAATGTGTCGAAGGCCAGTTTTGTGTGTGTGTGGCCAGTTGTTGTGTGGTGTCATAGGTGTTGTGATGTGTGGGAGTAGTGTGTTGATAGCCTGGAAATACTACCATGTATAGTGACTTTAAGGTTGCTCTTACTCGCCTCTCTCTCTCTCTCTCTCTCTCTCTCTCTCTCTCTCTCTCTCTCTCTACACAGGGTTTGACAAAGTTAGGTTAAGGATTCCTAACTTTATTGACGAGCTATTGACAAGTTAAGGATAAGATAAGCGAGGATGTGTACCAGCTTACGCAGTGATCCAAAAATATTCTTTGTTGCTTGTTCAGGATGGTAAAAAATATTGGTGCCACTAGAGCCAGGATAGTGCAGTGCCACCTGAGCCAGGGTAGTTCCAGTGCCACCTGAGCCAGGGTAGTGGCAGTACAACGTGAGCCCGGGTAGTGAGAGTGCCTCCTGAGCCAGGGTAGTGTCAGAACAACGTGAACCAGGGCAGTGCCAGTACAACGTGAGCCAGGGTAGTGCCAGTACCACCTGAGCCAGGGTGGTGCCATTACAGCGTGAGCCAGGGCAGTGCCAGTACCACCTGAGCCAGGGCAGTGCCAGTACAACGTGAGCCAGGGTAGTGCCAGTACCACCTGAGCCAGGGTAGTGCCAGTACAACGTGAGCCAGGGTAGTGCCAGTACCACCTGAGCCAGGGCAGTGCCAGTACAACGTGAGCCAGGGCAGTGCCAGTACAACGTGAGCCAGGGCAGTACCAGTACAACGTGAGCCAGGGTAGTGCCAGTACCACCTGAGCCAGGGCAGTACCAGTACAACGTGAGCCAGGGTAGTGCCAGTACCACCTGAGCCAGGGTAGTGCCAGTACAACGTGAGCCAGGGCAGTGCCAGTGCCTACTTCACCATAACCAACCAGGCTGCCTCCTCTTCCTCTTTAAACATAAACAAGGAAACATTCAACTTTTTCCCGCGAAAACCGACTCATAAATAAATAAATAAATTATATATATATATATATATATATATATATATATATATATATATATATATATATATATATATATATATATATATATATATATACACAAAACAACCACTCTGAAAGAATAGAGAAATTCCAAGCGCTTTCGTGACTACTCGCATTATCGAGGAACTATGAAAGTAAAGCATCCAAGGAAGCTATATAAGGGGTCTGACCAGCACCTCACTATCAGATCCCACAACAGTTAAACACCTGACGCGCGCCGACCCAACTTGGATAGGTCCTTTGCACAACTCACCCACAAACTATTCTACCCAAGAAAATTTAAAAATTATTATTTATCCAGTGTATTATTAAATTCTTCCCAAATTCTACTATAAATGGATCTAATTTATATAAACCAAAGGAAATATTCATATTATTGTCAAAACTGCTTTTTATGAAACAAGATTCAATTATATTCCTGTCGACCATGGACTTGTTTGATACTACTTTCTCAACTTTTTGAAAATCAATTGGATGGTTAAAATCTCTTACATGAATAAATAGAGCATTGGAATCTTGTCCAGTTCTAATGCTATATTTATGTTGTTTTAATCTTAGTTCGAGATTTTTACCAGTTTGACCGCAATAAACTTTATCGCAAATTTTACAAGGAATCTTATAGACACATCCATCAGCATTTTGGGGGGAATTCTTTATCAAAAGTTTTTTACTGTATCAAGATTTTTGAATACAACTTTAATATTAAAAGTCTTAAGAAGAGAAGGCATATCAACCAAGTTTTCATGGTAAGGGAGAACCAACATATTTTTAGTTGAATAAGGCTGGTTGTCCCTTTTTGGATTGTAAAAAGTATTTCTAACAACTTTATAAGATTTATCAATTACATTTCTTGGGTATTTTAAATCATTACCTATTTCATAAATTTTGGATATTTCCTCATCTATTAACTCAGGACTACAAATTCGTAAAGCTCTCAAAAACATTGATGAGAAAACAGACAGTTTGACTCTATCTTGATGCGAGGAATAATAGTGGACATAGGAACAGTTATTTGTAGGTTTTCTGTAAATTTTAAATTTGAATTCATTATTACCCTTAATAATTAAAACATCTAGAAAAGGCAATGAGTTATTTTCTTCAAACTCAACAGTAAAGTTTATAGAATGGGCTAAGCTATTTAATTTTCCAAGGAAATGGTGTATATCTACATTTTTGGGCATAAGACACAAAATATCATCAACATATCTGAACCATTTAGCTCTATTAGGGAGGATTGTGTTAAGCAACCTTGTTTCAAAAAATTCCATGTATAGGTTACTAAGGACAGGTGAAAGAGGATTTCCCATTGCCATACCAAACTTCTGAGTGTAAAACTTATCATTAAATACAAATTTTACATCAACAATGCAAAGTTTAATAAGTTTAATGATAGTAGGAACTGGCAATGGTAAATCATAGTTAACGAGTTCTTCAGATAAGAAACTTAATAAATCATCAACAGGAACTTTCGTAAACAAGGAAGTAACATCAAAACTAACCATGTTAAAATCATTTAAGTCAGTCAAGGAGCTTAATTTATCAACCAAGTCTATGTTGTTTTTAACATTAAAGTTAGAAATTTTGCCAACAATAGGGCTCAAAATATCAACAAGCCATTTGGAGAATTTATATGATAATTTATATGATAATTTATAATTTTATATTTGTTTCTCAAAATTTTGAATGCTTCCTTCTCCTGTATTTTAGTTATTTCAATATGTTTCTGAAGAATAATTCTCATAAAATCATCAAAAGGACGATCTCTCATGTCAAGGAGTCTATTGGGTAAAAGAGACTTGGGCAGAACTTGTTCAAGTCCCACAAGTTAAAAATTCGACTTAATTTTTTAAAAATTTTTTTAAATGAACAAGTTCTGCCCAAGTCTCTTTTACCCAATAGACTCCTTGACATGAGAGATCGTCCTTTTGATGATTCTATGAGAATTATTCTTCAGAAACATATTGAAATAACTAAAATGCAGAAGGAAGCATTCAAAATATTGAGAAACAAAAAATACTCTTTTAATCAGGCCATTCCATCAGAATGGAAACACAGTATGTTGGATCATTGCTATAATAAACTCAGAAGAATTTGTAATGAACTCAAGAGCAAACTACAAAGAAAATTAGACTTTTTAATTGAAAATAGTGATTGGACAAAGCATGCTAATAACAATTTTGTAATTAACTTATCAGATGAAATTTTAGACAAACATACAACTGCTGCTCTAGGTTTTGGCCTAAGTTTTGCAACTTCAAAAAAACTTAATAATGTTGAAATTGCAAAAGCCTTTTGTAACTTTGAAAAATTTTCTGATTTATCCTCTGATGAAATTAATATTAGTAAAGGAATGGTATATAGCTCTATGTTAAAACCAAACATTCCCAATTGCCCTCAAAGATTCTTTAAGTCTTATGATACACTTAATAACAATAAAAATTTGCGCCTTACTAAAGCAGACAAAATAAATGCAATAGTAATTATGAAATAAAATGATTACCAAGAAAAAATGAATAATCTCTTAAATGATACTGAAACCTATTCTAAACTTAGGAAAAATCCCCTAGAAACCGTTAACAGCAATTTCAATAAAACAATAAAACTTCTACTGAAAGGCAAAGATGAATTAGTCAAACAATTTACTTCCACTAATCCATCTTTGCCTTACATGTATGGACTAATAAAAACACACAAACCAGGGAATCCAGTCAGACCAATTATTAGCTCCATAGGGTCAGTTTCATATAAATTATCCAAATGGCTTGTTGATATTTTGAGCCCTATTGTTGGCAAAATTTCTAACTTTAATGTTAAAAACAACATAGACTTGGTTGATAAATTAAGCTCCTTGACTGACTTAAATGATTTTAACATGGTTAGTTTTGATGTTACTTCCTTGTTTACGAAAGTTCCTGTTGATGATTTATTAAGTTTCTTATCTGAAGAACTCGTTAACTATGATTTACCATTGCCAGTTCCTACTATCATTAAACTTATTAAACTTTGCATTGTTGATGCAAAATTTGTATTTAATGATAAGTTTTACACTCAGAAGTTTGGTATGGCAATGGGAAATCCTCTTTCACCTGTTCTTAGTAACCTATACATGGAATCTTTTGAAACAAGGTTGCTTAACACAATCCTCCCTAATAGAGCTAAATGGTTCAGATATGTTGATGATATTTTGTGTCTTATGCCCAAAAATGTAGATATACACCATTTCCTTGGAAAAATTAAATAGCTTAGCCCATTCTATAAACTTTACTGTTGAGTTTGAAGAAAATAACTCATTGCCTTTTCTAGATGTTTTAATTATTAAGGGTAATAATGAATTCAAATTTAAAATTTACAGAAAACCTACAAATAACTGTTCCTATGTCCACTATTATTCCTCGCATCAAGATAGAGTCAAACTGTCTGTTTTCTCATCAATGTTTTTGAGAGCTTTACGAATTTGTAGTCCTGAGTTCATAGATGAGGAAATATCCAAAATTTATGAAATAGGTAATGATTTAAAATACCCAAGAAATGTAATTGATAAATCTTTTAAAGTTGTTAGAAATACTTTTTACAATCCAAAAAGGGACAACCAGCCTTATTCAACTAAAAATATGTTGGTTCTCCCTTACCATGAAAACTTGGTTGATATGCCTTCTCTTCTTAAGACTTTTAATATTAAAGTTGTATTCAAAAATCTTGATACAGTAAAAAACTTTTGATAAAGAATTCCCCCCAAAATGCTGATGGATGTGTCTATAAGATTCCTTGTAAAATTTGCGATAAAGTTTATTACGGTCAAACTGGTAAAAATCTCGAACTAAGATTAAAACAACATAAATATAGCATTAGAACTGGACAAGATTCCAATGCTCTATTTATTCATGTAAGAGATTTTAACCATCCAATTGATTTTCAAAAAGTTGAGAAAGTTGTATCAAGCAAGTCCATGGTCGACAGGAATATAATTGAATCTTGTTTCATAAAAAGCAGTTTTGACAATAATATGAATATTTCCTTTGGTTTATATAAATTAGATCCATTTATAATTAATAGAATTAGGGAAGAATTTAATAATACACTGGACAAATAATAATTTTT
>NC_091296.1:68184007-68186507 GCF_038502225.1 Cherax quadricarinatus | reverse complement strand
AGGTATCTGCTACAGGTAATGATGCTACAGAGTGATTGTAACACTCACTGTGTCATATACCTTACCTTTGATGTACCTCTGATGAGTTTCGAGAATCTTTCTACTCCCGGATCCCGGCCATGGGCCAGGCTCGTCTAGTGCTAACCAGGTCAATCAGGCTGTTGCTTTTGGAGACCCGCCGCCCCACATATCCATCACAGCCTGTCTGATGTGGCACCTTGTGAAGATACTTGTCCAATCAGCTGGACGCTTTATGCCGTCCATACACATGACTTTCTGGTCTAAGGAGATCGTAGTGTCTCGTCTAGCCGAGGTGGTGTACTTTAGCAGGATTGTTGTAATAATGGAGAGAAGGATACTCAGTTGCAAGTGCACTTCCGGCCTGTCACAAGCAGATTTAGCTTCTTTATCAGTGTCATCATGATACGTGGTTCCTATGGGGGAAGGTGTCAAGACAAATGAGATACGAAAGCCTTTGTTCCAAACACTGTTTAGATCATTCTTAATGTCTGTTTTGGTGTTCATGGTGTCTACTTTGTAGGCAAGACTCTGAAATGCTTGAAGAACAGACTTGAAACAACTGAAGATTATACCTCTTCTGTTTTGTAAGGGCGGCAGAGGAGGAGTAGGAGGAATGGTGGGTGGGGGGTTCAGTGCAGCTACTGTATGTAGCTCTGTCAGTGTTGAACTGAGTCAGTTATTTAATCTGATGCTACCATTCTTTATACACTTGTTACATTTGTGTATTTTGCAGGCTGCTGCAGTGCGGTATGTACACCGCTGAATTGAGTCATTAGTGTAAGCATGGTGCTCACTGGGCAGCAACGAGAGAGAGAGAGAGAGAGAGAGAGAGAGAGAGAGAGAGGAAGATAGAGTGTGGGTGTGTGCGCGTCAATCACGTCTCATGTTCCTCTATCTGCTCTCCTAAACTTGTGATTTCTTTCTTGCCAGGTGTGTGTACTCGCCTATATGTGATTGCTGGTGTCGATTCACAGCTCCTGGCCTTGTGTGTTTGTGTGCTCATCTATTTGTATTCACCTGTTTGTGATTGCAAGGATCAATTCTCAGCTCCTGGCCCTGCCTCTAACTTGCCATTCTTCACATTCATCCCCTCATAGTCTGTTGGACCTTATCGTACCTGCTCTTAAAACTATATAAGGAGTTTGCCTTCATTACCAAGACCATTCTATTTCCCGGCCACTCTGAGACTAAAGAAATACTTCCTAACATCCCTGTGACTTATCCGTGACTAACGCCCAGCGGTGTCCCCACGTCACATTTCATCGCCTCTCGAACAGCCGATTCCTGTATGCCTTGTCAGTTCCCCTGAGGATTTTATGTTATGTCCACACTGGTTCTTCTGTCTTCCAGTGTCGTTAGGTCCAATTCCGGTAGCCTCTTTCCGTAGCTCACGCCCCCATACCTCAGGAGCAAGCCTTATTGCATACTTCTGCATTTCTCCAGTTTCTTAACATACTTTTTTCAGGTGCGGGTTCCATACTGTTTCTGTATACTCAGAGATGAGCCTAACGTATGTTTTATAAAGGGCCTGGAATGATTCTTTGTTGAAATTCCTAAAGACTACTCGGAGATTTGCCAGATAAGCATTGACTGCAGAGGTTATTCTGCTGATGTGAGTCTTTGGCGATATACTGAGCACTATGCTCACCCCTAGGTATTTCTGAGTGAAGTCTGCAGCCTCTGTCCCTCTACAGTCTACACCATACCTCGTTTCCGTTCTTCTTGCTCCTTCCCCAATCTTCATGACCTTGCATTTACTGGGATGAGTTCAAAGAACCACTTATCTGACTACTCGTGCAGTTTATCTAAATTCATTTGCAGTCTTTCTTTGTTCTCATTTATTTTGATTTTCCCTGTTAGTTTTACATCTTCAGCAAACATGGATATTCATGAATCCCATTTAGAATGTCGCTCTCATTAACCAGAAACAGTGCTGGTCTTAATATTGATCTTTGCGGAACCCCGCTAGTTACTCTTCCCCATTCTGACGTCTCTTTCCTGTCAATCATTCTTTGTTTACTTCCCCTAAGATACTCTTTGATCCACCAACATCCAGATCTCTGGTACCAAACTGTTCCGTATCCATTGACTTATTGAAAATTATAGCTAGTGGTTGATTTAGGCAGTACTTCTGCACCTTCTCGCAGATGTATATAATTCTATCAAAATCTATCAAATGTATCCAGTTCTATCAAAAGTTTCTTTACCTCTTCCCCAGTTGTGTAGATGTCATCCAGTGCTTGTCGGTGCTCCTGGTTTTAAGTCTCTGTGGGATTCCCCTAGTTTCCACTGAGATTTCTTCAAATAATTTTGTCAACAGTTTACAGACTTTTTTGTCGTTGTTCGTGAGCTCTCCTCCTTCTTTCCTCAGTCGAAATACCTGGTCTTTTACTGTTGTCTTCTGATGTGGCTGTGAAGTAGTTTTAGTTTAGACTTGTCCTTTGCTGCTGCTGCTGCTGTGTGTGTGTGTGTGTGTGTG
>NC_091296.1:68131507-68171507 GCF_038502225.1 Cherax quadricarinatus | reverse complement strand
CTGGTTATTGTCTTTGTTATGGCTGGTTATTGTCTTTGTTATGACTGGTTATTGTCTTTGTTATGGCTGGTTACTGTCTTTGTTATGGCTGGTTACTGTCTTTGTTGTGGCTGGTTATTGTCTTTGTTATGGCTGGTTATTGTCTTTGTTATGGCTGGTTATTGTCTTTGTTATGACTGGTTATTGTCTTTGTTATGGCTGGTTATTGTCTTTGTTGTGGCTGGTTATTGTCTTTGTTATGGCTGGTTACTGTCTTTGTTATGGCTGGTTACTGTCTTTGTTGTGGCTGGTTACTGTCTTTGTTGTGACTGGTTATTGTCTTTGTTATGGCTGGTTACTGTCTTTGTTGTGGCTGGTTACTGTCTTTGTTGTGACTGGTTATTGTCTTTGTTATGGCTGGTTATTGTCTTTGTTATGGCTGGTTATTGTCTTTGTTATGGCTGGTTATTGTCTTTGTTATGGCTGGTTATTGTCTTTGTTATGGCTGGTTATTGTCTTTGTTATGGCTGGTTATTGTCTTTGTTATGGCTGGTTATTGTCTTTGTTATGGCTGGTTATTGTCTTTGTTGTGGCTGGTTATTGTCTTTGTTATGGCTGGTTATTGTCTTTGTTATGGCTGGTTATTGTCTTTGTTATGGCTGGTTATTGTCTTTGTTATGGCTGGTTATTGTCTTTGTTGTGGCTGGTTATTGTCTTTGTTATGGCTGGTTATTGTCTTTGTTATGGCTGGTTATTGTCTTTGTTATGGCTGGTTATTGTCTTTGTTATGGCTGGTTATTGTCTTTGTTGTGACTGGTTATTGTCTTTGTTGTGGCTGGTTATTGTCTTTGTTGTGGCTGGTTATTGTCTTTGTTGTGACTGGTTACTGTCTTTGTTGTGGCTGGTTATTGTCTTTGTTGTGACTGGTTATTGTCTTTGTTGTGACTGGTTACTGTCTTTGTTGTGGCTGGTTACTGTCTTTGTTGTGGCTGGTTATTGTCTTTGTTATGGCTGGTTATTGTCTTTGTTGTGGCTGGTTATTGTCTTTGTTATGGCTGGTTATTGTCTTTGTTATGGCTGGTTATTGTCTTTGTTATGGCTGGTTATTGTCTTTGTTATGGCTGGTTATTCTTTGTTATGGCTGGTTATTGTCTTTGTTATGGCTGGTTATTGTCTTTGTTGTGACTGGTTACTGTCTTTGTTGTGGCTGGTTATTGTCTTTGTTGTGGCTGGTTATTGTCTTTGTTGTGGCTGGTTATTGTCTTTGTTATGGCTGGTTATTGTCTTTGTTGTGGCTGGTTATTGTCTTTGTTGTGGCTGGTTATTGTCTTTGTTGTGGCTGGTTATTGTCTTTGTTGTGGCTGGTTATTGTCTTTGTTATGGCTGGTTATTGTCTTTGTTGTGGCTGGTTATTGTCTTTGTTGTGGCTGGTTATTGTCTTTGTTGTGGCTGGTTATTGTCTTTGTTGTGGCTGGTTATTGTCTTTGTTATGGCTGGTTATTGTCTTTGTTATGGCTGGTTATTGTCTTTGTTGTGGCTGGTTATTGTCTTTGTTGTGGCTGGTTATTGTCTTTGTTGTGGCTGGTTATTGTCTTTGTTGTGGCTGGTTATTGTCTTTGTTGTGGCTGGTTATTGTCTTTGTTGTGACTGGTTATTGTCTTTGTTATGGCTGTTGTTTATAATTAACATGAAAAAGTCACTTCAGGAAGTTTTCCTAACCTAACTAGAAGTAATATTTAGTACTGTTGCACGTCCAGATATTAATTAATTCCGTGGGGTTGACACTGATTCACCCAGAATTATTACAACAATGAATTTACACTCTGGCATCACCGCCGTTGCTTCATGAGCTAAAATTGCAAGTCAAGACACAAAAAAAGTACGTCATAATGTCTGGTCTTTACGGAGGGGCACCCCATACCCCCGCTTCCCACGTTGAAGAAGCCGCTTAACGAGGTCATTCACCCAACGAGGTCACTCACCCAACGAGGTCACTCGACGAGGTCACTCAACGCCAGTGTGAGAGTAATCGATACCGAGGTGAATCTCTGGTGTTGGCTGTGACGCCCCTCACACAGGGGCAAGTGGCAGTAACGAGGCAACTTAACAAGCAGCAGGATGGCTTAGGGATGGGGTGTGTGAGGTGTCAATGTCTCCAGGGGTAACACGCTGATAAACCTTTACGTTTCAAGGCATTGATTCTTTGGTTTGGGTCCAGCCTCAGCCCAGGGCTCAGAGGAGAGGCAGTATCACAGGGCTAAGAACTATTGAGGAAGGCAAAGATTTATACCGAGTTGAAATTGTAAGCTTTACCTGCTGCTGTCTTGCGTGTTCCTCAGAGACAGAAAATGCCAACAATATTGTTAGTGCAAAACGGGATAAATACACTACACACACACACACTCACTCGGTATATCGACAAGTTGATAAATATATACTTGTGCAACACTTGGGTATCTTAATTCTGGAAGCATTTCGCCAACCAGTGGCGTCTTCAGTCCAATGCAGAGAAACGGTGTATCTAACGTTTAATAGGAATGGTGCACCTTTCTACACTGGGAGCTACAAGAATAATGTAACTTTGTACCCCAGTAGCTGCATAGTGTAAGTCTATAGCGATCCTGGTGTGCTGGCTCTCGCTGCAGGCTGGGAATACTGTGAGCGTAAGATTGTGTTGCATGTCACTTGCCCGGAGGTTCCTGACACTTATTAAATACACGGCAGCACTTCTGCAATCCCAGCAGACTTATGTTAAATTTATATCACAAAACAAGTGTTATGTTCGATTGAATAGTGTTAAGTTCTTGCTCCCCCCCCCCACTCTTATAACTAAAAGTGCAATCATTCCTGAGATAATGAGTAAGAAACGTGTGCACCACCACGTACCTGTTGACGACACGTTTCGCCTCAGCTGCAGACTGCATCAGTGGAATGCAGGGATTAATTACTCTTCTGCAGACATTAACTTCGGTGTAAGACGAAAATGAAAATGCAGTCCATCACTCCGTGCAAGATGAAGTGTAGAGATTGATGTAGCCAGTCCATCACTCTCCATGCAAGATGTAGTGTAGAGATTGATGTAGCCAGTCCATCACTCTCCATGCAAGATGAAGTGTAGAGATTGATGTAGCCAGTCCATCACTCTCCATGCAAGATGTAGTGTAGAGATTGATGTAGCCAGTCCATCACTCCGTGCAAGATGAAGTGTAGAGATTGATGTAGCCAGTCCATCACTCTCCATGCAAGATGAAGTGTAGAGATTGATGTAGCCAGTCCATCACTCCGTGCAAGATGAAGTGTAGAGATTGATGTAGCCAGTCCATCACTCCATGCAAGATGAAGTGTAGAGATTGATGTAGCCAGTCCATCACTCTCCATGCAAGATGTAGTGTAGAGATTGATGTAGCCAGTCCATCACTCTCCATGCAAGATGAAGTGTAGAGATTGATGTAGCCAGTCCATCACTCTCCGTGCAAGATGAAGTGTAGAGATTGATGTAGCCAGTCCATCACTCTCCGTGCAAGATGTAGTGTAGAGATTGATGTAGCCAGTCCATCACTCCGTGCAAGATGAAGTGTAGAGATTGATGTAGCCAGTCCATCACTCTCCATGCAAGATGAAGTGTAGAGATTGATGTAGCCAGTCCATCACTCTCCATGCAAGATGAAGTGTAGAGATTGATGTAGCCAGTCCATCACTCTCCATGCAAGATGAAGTGTAGAGATTGATGTAGCCAGTCCATCACTCTCCATGCAAGATGAAGTGTAGAGATTGATGTAGCCAGTCCATCACTCTCCGTGCAAGATGTAGTGTAGAGATTGATGTAGCCAGTCCATCACTCCGTGCAAGATGAAGTGTAGAGATTGATGTAGCCAGTCCATCACTCTCCATGCAAGATGAAGTGTAGAGATTGATGTAGCCAGTCCATCACTCTCCATGCAAGATGAAGTGTAGAGATTGATGTAGCCAGTCCATCACTCTCCATGCAAGATGAAGTGTAGAGATTGATGTAGCCAGTCCATCACTCTCCGTGCAAGATGTAGTGTAGAGATTGATGTAGCCAGTCCATCACTCCGTGCAAGATGAAGTGTAGAGATTGATGTAGCCAGTCCATCACTCTCCATGCAAGATGAAGTGTAGAGATTGATGTAGCCAGTCCATCACTCTCCATGCAAGATGAAGTGTAGAGATTGATGTAGCCAGTCCATCACTCTCCATGCAAGATGAAGTGTAGAGATTGATGTAGCCAGTCCATCACTCTCCGTGCAAGATGTAGTGTAGAGATTGATGTAGCCAGTCCATCACTCTCCGTGCAAGATGTAGTGTAGAGATTGATGTAGCCAGTCCATCACTCTCCATGCAAGATGAAGTGTAGAGATTGATGTAGCCAGTCCATCACTCCGTGCAAGATGAAGTGTAGAGATTGATGTAGCCAGTCCATCACTCTCCATGCAAGATGTAGTGTAGAGATTGATGTAGCCAGTCCATCACTCTCCGTGCAAGATGAAGTGTAGAGATTGATGTAGCCAGTCCATCACTCCGTGCAAGATGAAGTGTAGAGATTGATGTAGCCAGTCCATCACTCTCCATGCAAGATGAAGTGTAGAGATTGATGTAGCCAGTCCATCACTCTCCATGCAAGATGAAGTGTAGAGATTGATGTAGCCAGTCCATCACTCTCCATGCAAGATGAAGTGTAGAGATTGATGTAGCCAGTCCATCACTCTCCGTGCAAGATGTAGTGTAGAGATTGATGTAGCCAGTCCATCACTCCGTGCAAGATGAAGTGTAGAGATTGATGTAGCCAGTCCATCACTCTCCATGCAAGATGAAGTGTAGAGATTGATGTAGCCATTCCATCACTCTCCATGCAAGATGAAGTGTAGAGATTGATGTAGCCAGTCCATCACTCTCCATGCAAGATGAAGTGTAGAGATTGATGTAGCCATTCCATCACTCTCCATGCAAGATGAAGTGTAGAGATTGATGTAGCCAGTCCATCACTCTCCGTGCAAGATGAAGTGTAGAGATTGATGTAGCCAGTCCATCACTCTCCATGCAAGATGAAGTGTAGAGATTGATGTAGCCAGTCCATCACTCTCCGTGCAAGATGAAGTGTAGAGATTGATGTAGCCAGTCCATCACTCTCCATGCAAGATGAAGTGTAGAGATTGATGTAGCCAGTCCATCACTCTCCATGCAAGATGAAGTGTAGAGATTGATGTAGCCAGTCCATCACTCTCCATGCAAGATGAAGTGTAGAGATTGATGTAGCCAGTCCATCACTCTCCATGCAAGATGAAGTGTAGAGATTGATGTAGCCATTCCATCACTCTCCATGCAAGATGAAGTGTAGAGATTGATGTAGCCAGTCCATCACTCTCCATGCAAGATGAAGTATAGAGATTGATGTAGCCAGTCCATCACTCTCCGTGCAAGATGAAGTGTAGAGATTGATGTAGCCAGTCCATCACTCTCCATGCAAGATGAAGTGTAGAGATTGATGTAGCCAGTCCATCACTCTCCATGCAAGATGAAGTGTAGAGATTGATGTAGCCATTCCATCACTCTCCATGCAAGATGAAGTGTAGAGATTGATGTAGCCAGTCCATCACTCTCCATGCAAGATGAAGTGTAGAGATTGATGTAGCCAGTCCATCACTCTCCATGCAAGACAGCATAGAATTATCAAGACTTAGTCTCCAGTAAATGATCTTCCAGGTCAATGTGCTCTTCAGAATTTCAGAACATCCTTTCAGAATCCAGTATAACCTCGATGACTGAAGTGTTTTAAATACCAGGTTTATCCTGGTGTCACACCACCACCCGGTTTATCACGTGTTATCCTTATTTTTACACATTTTTACACAATTCTCAAGTTCTGTTTCTGGATATTCCCTCGTATAAAAATGTTTTATGTATAGTGTAGGCTGTTATATAAATTATGTAATTATTATTATTATAATGACAAAAAGGATAAATTATTTAAACATCCTACTGTATATTTAACTTCTAGAGTAAATAAATCCATTGGATTGCATGCAGCTAGCATCAACAGCCTGGTTGATCTGGCCAGAACCAGAAGGCCTGGTCTGGGATCTGGTCGCTGGGGACGGTGACCCTGGAAGTAGACTTCAGATATCTTTCAGGTACAGGAGTCTCAAACAAGTTTAGGAAGCCTTCAACTCTTGGGTGGCATATTACCCAGGTATAATATAGGGGATTATATACTAGTATATTACCGTGGTATATCACCCAAGAACATATTGCGTTAACATATCTCCCTAACCTACCACTCTGGGATATCGTGGTACCATATATCACGATAGCCCACAGGTTCATTAGCCTGCTTGCCTGACCATCATCATCGCTTACTGTGGATTATATTTTCTCTCTCTGTCTCTGTCTCTCTCTCTCTCTCTCTCTCTCTCTCTCTCTCTCTCTCTCTCTCTCTCTCTCTCTCTCTCTCTCTCTCTCTCTCTCTCTCTCTCTCTCTCTCTCACACACACACACACACACACACACACACACACACACACACACACACACACACACACACACACACGTACGTACGTACGTACGTACGTACGCACGCACGGGGTCACATTCCAAGTGGGGAACCGCAAACCTTCACTTTTGCACTCTGTTTACACAATCAGCTGATGATGACGTCAGGGCGCTCGGGTTTGACAATATTTACCATCCTAAACGAGCGTTCCCAGAATGTATTGCCCTCGTTAACCGCTCTCTGGTGGCTCTTAAGAACACCTTTTTTTTATATTAGTAGTCGACGTTGTCAGTTTAATGACTTTATCAGAGGTGGCATTTGTTTTTTTTCCAAATTATCGCTTCCGAACTGATGGAGCTGTAGTTGATGTTTATTAGGTTGAATAACAAAAATGTGTTGATAAATATTGACTTACGTTGACCCCCCCCCCTTGTTGATATTGTCACCGTGAAGCGCATTAAGTGAGAGCAGGAGAGGGGTGAAGGGCGAGGGGTGAGAGGTAGTGGGGGGGAAGTGGGTCGAGGGTAGGGGTGAGGTGGATGAGAGGAGGGGAGGCAGTGAGAAAGAAATGGGTCAGCGAGGGATGGGGAGAGAGACATGGGGGACCATGACTTGTTTATTTACAAGAAAAAAGAATGGTATCCATTGTTGTGGGGATTACACGCATTGTCTCCTGTATCTGAGCTGCTGTAACAACCACCACCACCCCTACAACAACAACCACCACTCGTACCACCCTTGCAACCACCACAACCACCTCATCAACAACCACCACCACTCCTGCTGCTGCAACCACTACCACTGCTGCAACAACCACCACCACCCCTGCAGGAACCCCCACCAATGTTGCTGCAGCCACTACCACTGCTGCAACAGTTACCACCACCACCCCTGCAACTACTCGTACAACCCCTGCAACAACCACTCGTACCATCCCTGCAATCTTCACTACTACTATTGCAACTACCACCACTGCTACAATAACCACCAACACCATCACCACTGCTGCTGCAATAACCACCACTGCTGCTGCAACAACCACCACCACCACCACCACTGCTGCTGCAACCACTACAACTGCAACCACCACCACCACTGCTGCTACAACAACCACCACCACTACTGCTACAACAACCACCACCACTACTGCTACAATAACCACTGCTGCAGCAACAAGCACCACCACCTCCGCTACAACAACAACCTCCACTGCTACGACAGCCACCGCTGCTGCAGCAACAGCCACCGCTGTTACAACAACCACCACTGTTACAACAACAGCCACCGCTGTTACAACAGCCACCACTGTTTCAACAACAACCACCGCTGTTACAACAACCACCACTGTTACAACAACAACCACCGCTGTTACAACAACCACTGTTACAACAACCAACACCACTGTTACAACAACAACCACCGCTGCTGCAACAACCACCACTGTTACAACAGCCACCGCTGTTACAACAGCCACCACTGTTTCAACAACAACCACCGCTGTTACAACAACCACCACTGTTACAACAACAGCCACCGCTGTTACAACAGCCACCACTGTTTCAGCAACAACCACCGCTGTTACAACAACCACCACTGTTACAGCAACCACCACTGTTACAACAACAACCACTGTTACAACAACCAACACCACTGTTACAACAACAACCACCGCTGCTGCAACAACCACCACCACTTGTATCCTCGGGCACAAGGTTGAGCCGAGCTAGACATTACCTTGTCTTACGCCTCGCTCTCTCTCCTTGACGAGTTTTGGACGTAAACGGTAACTTTTTGTTGCGTCCTCAGAGTGTGGGAGACAGCATGCGTGTGTGACGCTAGTTGAACCTCTCACTCTCTACCTTTCTCCTCCAGCCCTCCTATCATTATCCTTCCCACCACTCCTCCAGTATTATTCACGTTCCTCTCTCATCATCAACATCTCTTCCCATGCTGGGTCACATCTGAGTCCTGGAGGTCAGGGTTAAGCGGCCTCACTGCCACACAAACAGCCCAGAAGACCATTTTTTTTTTTCAGGCCAAAGTAACACAATAGATTTCTCAGCTTTTGTTGATATTGCTGGAACTTAAGACTTGTCTCATGGTGTATTCTGGCTGTGGCTTAGGTTACGTCTAGTGGCTTGTTAGGTTATGTTGTTTTTGTGATACATATATATATATATATATATATATATATATATATATATATATATATATATATATATATATATATATAATATAATATATATATATATATATATATATATATATATATATATATATATATATATATATATATATATATATATATATATATATATATATATATATATATATATATATATATATATATATATATATATATATATATATATAATATAATATATATATATATATATATATATATATATATATATATATATATATATATATATATATATATATATATATATTTATATATATATATATATATATATATATATATATATATATATATATATATATATATATGCAAAACAACCACTCTGAAAGAGTTCCTTGATAATGTGAGTAGTCACGAAAGCGCTTGGAATTTCTCTATTCTTTCAGAGTGGTTGTTTTGCATATTCTGAAATCATCTGTTTACTGTGATCTTATTGCATATATATATATATATACAGTGGACCCCCGCATAGCGAACTTAATCCGTGCAAGAGGGCTGGTCGTTATGCGAAATGTTCGCTATGCGAATTAATTTTCCCCATAAGAAATAATGGAAATAAAATTAATCCGTGCAAGACACCCAAAAGTATGAAAAAAAAATTTTTTTACCACAAAAAAATGTTAATTTTAGTACACACAAACTGAAAAAGGCATGCACAATTACATGACACTTACTTTTATTGAAGATCTGGTGATGATTGATGGGATGGGAGGAGGGGAGAGAGAGTGTTAGTGTTTAGAAGGGGAATCCCCTTCCATTAACACTTGAGGAGGCAAGTCCTTTTCCGGGGTTACTTCCCTTCTTCTTTTAATGCCACTAGGACCAGCTTCAGAGTCACTGGACTTCTTTCTGTCCATAGAGCTCTGTACCTCCCGTTCCTTTACGATTTGTCTAAAATGGGCCATAACATTGTCATTGAAATAGTCACCAGCACGCCTTGCAACAGCTGTGTCAGGGTGATTTTCATCCATAAAGGTTTGCAGTTCAACCCACTGTGCACACATTTCCTTAATTTTTGAAGTAGGCACAATGGATTCCACAACTGGCATAGGCTTCTCAGGGTTAGCCCCAAACCCTTCAAAATCTTTCTTAATTTCCATACTAATTCTCACCCTTTTTACCACAGGGTTGGCACTAGAAGCTTTCTTGGGGCCCATGGTCACTTATTTTCAACAAACAGAACCGAAAACACTGTAATAATACGAAATATTCCGAGTGTATGCTTGAATGTTACCGCGGAGGCTAGCTGGTAAACAATGGGACAGGCGGCACATGTGAGGCTGGCCGAGGCCGCACATTGGACGCGTCTCGGACGAAGTTCGCTGAGCGGGTTTTTGTCTACTATGCGGGGCAAAATTTTAGCGATCAAAGCGTTCGCTATGCGGAATGTTCGCTATGCAAGGCGTTCGCTATGCGGGGGTCCACTGTATATATATATATATATATATATATATATATATATATATATGTATATAGTATATATATATATGACTGAGATATCACGGTAGCAGTAAGTGTTAATAGTAGCAGCAGCTTAAGATAACAGTAAATGGATAGTAGCAACTTAAGATAACGGTAAGTTGGTGTTGATAGTAGTTACTTAAGATAACAGTATTGTTAGTGTTAACAGTAACAACTTAGGATAGCTGGAAATTGCTAATAAAATTCGAGAATTAATATTATCCAGTAGTGTGATAAAAGCACTTACTAAGTTAAGGTTGGTAGTGTTGTGTTGGTCATGTGACTTGCCCATAACTGCCTCCCGTGTCCTACCTCCCGTGTTCTCCACGTGTCCTACCTCCCGTGTTCTCCACGTGTCCTACCTCCCGTGTTCTCCACGTGTCCTACCTCACGTGTTCTCCCCGTGTTCTACCTCCCGTGTTCTACCTCCCGTGTCCTACCTCCCGTGTCCTACCTCCCGTGTTCTCCACGTGTCCTACCTCCCGTGTTCTCCACGTGTCCTACCTCACGTGTTTTCCACGTGTCCTACCTCCCGTGTTCTCCACGTGTCCTACCTCCCGTGTTCTCCACGTGTCCTACCTCCCGTGTTCTCCACGTGTCCTACCTCCCGTGTCCTACCTCCCGTGTTCTCCACGTGTCCTACCTCCCGTGTTCTCCACGTGTCCTACCTCACGTGTTCTCCACGTGTCCTACCTCACGTGTTCTCCACGTGTCCTACCTCCCGTGTTCTCCACGTGTCCTACCTCCCGTGTTCTCCACGTGTCCTACCTCCCGTGTTCTCCACGTGTCCTACCTCCCGTGTTCTCCACGTGTCCTACCTCCCGTGTTCTCCACGTGTCCTACCTTCCGTGTTCTCCACGTGTCCTACCTTTCGTGTTCTCCACGTGTCCTACCTCCCGTGTTCTCCACGTGTCCTACCTCCCGTGTTCTCCACGTGTCCTACCTCACGTGTTCTCCCCGTGTTCTACCTCCCGTGTTCTCCACGTGTCCTACCTCCCGTGTTCTCCACGTGTCTTACCTCCCGTGTTCTCCACGTGTCCTACCTTCCGTGTTCTCCACGTGTCTTACCTCCCGTGTTCTCCTCGTTTTCTACCTCCCGTGTTCTCCACTTGTCCTACCTCCCGTGTTCTCCACGTGTCCTACCTCCCGTGTTCTCCACGTGTCTTACCTCCCGTGTTCTCCACGTGTCCTATCTCCCGTGTTCAACCTCCCGTGTTCTCCCCGTGCCCTACCTCCGTGTTCTCCACGTGCCCTACCTCCCGTGTTCTCCACGTGTCCTACCTCACGTGTTCTCCCCGTGTTCTACCTCCCGTGTTCTACTTCCCGTGTTCTCCACTTGTCCTACCTCCCGTGTCCTACCGTGTTCTCCCCGTGTCCTACCTCACGTGTTCTTCCCGTGTCCTACTTCCCGTGTCCTTCCCTGTGTCCTACCTCTCGTGTTCTCCCCGTGTCCTACCTGCCGTGTTCTCTACGTGTCCTACCTCCCGTGCTCTTCCCGTGTCCTGCCTTCTGTGTTCTCCCCGTGTCCTACCTCCCGTGTCCTTTCCCGTGTTCTCCCCGTGTCGTACCTTCCGTGTTCTCCCCGTGTCCTAATACCCGTGTCATTCCCGTGTCCTACCTCCCGTGTTCTTCCCGTGTCCTACCTCCCGTGTCCTTCCATGTGTCGTACCTCCCCTGTTCTCCCCGTGTCCTTTGCTGTGTCCTTCTTCCTCGTGTTCTTCCCGTGTCCTACCTCCCGTGTTCTCCCAGTGTCCTTCCCTGTGTCCTTCCCGTGTCCTCCCCGTGTCCTACCTCCCTGTGTCCTTCTTTCTACCTTCCCAACATTCCCATAATTCTCCCTGGCTTCAGTTTTTTTCTTCTGATGTCTGGGGGATTAAGCGGCGGGTATTGATCAGTGGAAGCTGCTTAATAACACTTTTGTAGGGTATATTTGTTGTTCTCTCTCTCTCATACACACACACACACACACACACACACACACACACACACACTCACACACACACACACACACACACAAGGTTTGACAAAGTTAGGTTAAGGATTCCTAACTTTATTGACAAGCTAAGAGCTGTTACCTACATCATCTTGTTTGAAAGCAATTTTATTATCATGAGACGTAAATGGGGAACATGATGAAGTTGGAGCCATGTGTGGGCCAGCCACTTTATATATCATTGATGTCGTTATGCTGTACGAACCTGGTAGATAAAAGGACACAATTGTAACTCACACATTGTGGGTAATTCTACGACCATTAATACAACTGTGTGAATATGTTCAAGACTCGAGTCATTCTAGGAACGAATGATCTCAGATGAAGTGATGTTGTGGAGAATGTGACAGTCAATGTGTTAATGGTGTTTGCAGCTCCTCTCCTCTGGCTGCAATATATATACAGGAGGGCCCCTCTTTACAGCGCTTCGCTGTACAACGTCTTAATTTATTCAGTCTTCCTACAATAAATATATTCACCATGGCTCACGAAATCGTAATGACACGATTGCAAACAAACTATACCACGGGTTGGAACCCGCGATCAGAGTCATAAAACGCGTCGGTCTGTAGTTTTATGATCGCGGGTTCTATCCCAGTCCGTAGTATGGTTTAATATATTTACCACTCACTTTAAGCCAAGGACGAGAATATTTTAAGGTAAGTAATATGTGTCCTGTATATGCATTTTTTAGTCCTACCTCTATTACTCAATATACGACAGTGTAAACATGTTATCAGGCATTTGAAAGTGGAAAAAAATGTTTCGCTTCACAGCGATTTTCGCTTTACAGCAGTAGCCCGTAGCCTAACCTGCCGTGTAAGCGGGGCCCTCCTGTACTTCCACTGCTGTCTCTGAGATTGATGCAAGCAACGAGACTGAACACTTGTCAAGACGGAGGGACTGATCACCTCATCTTCTACTGTCTCTGTAATAATTTGAAAAAAAAAGAAGCACTGGGCATCATAGTACGGATACCCAGCAGGAGCTGCATTTGTGTTTTATTTATCTAATTGTGCATATAATATACCAGAAATATAAAGATTCCATTTTCACAGTGTTATAGTAGCTGGTGTCATAGCTGGTGTCATAGCTGGTGTCATAGCTGGTGTCATAGCTGGCGCTATAGCTGGTGTCATAGCTCATGTCATAGCTCATGTCATAGCTGGTGTCATAGCTGGTGTCATAGCTGGTGTCATAGCTGGTGTCACAGCTGGCGCTATAGCTGGTGTCATAGCTCATGTCATAGCTGATGTCATAGCTGGTGTCATAGCTGGTGTCATAGCTGGCGTCATAGCTGATGTCATAGCTGATGTCATAGCTGGTGTCATAGCTGGCGTTATAGCTGGTGTCATAGCTGGCGTTATAGCTGGTGTCATAGCTGATGTCATAGCTGGTGTCATAGCTGGCGTTATAGCTGGTGTCATAGCTGGTGTCATAGCTCGTGTCATAGCTGGCGTTATATCTGGTGTCATAGCTGGCGTTTTAGCTGGTGTCATAGCTGGCGTTATAGCTGGTGTCATAGCTGATGTCATAGCTGATGTCATAGCTGGTGTCATAACTGGCGTTATAGCTGGTGTCATAGCTGGCGTTATAGCTGGTGTCATAGCTGATGTCATAGCTGGTGTCATAGCTGGTGTCATAACTGGTATCATACGTAGCTGGTGTCATAGCTGGTGTAATAGCTGGTGTCATAGCTGGTGTCATAGCTGGCGTTATAGCTGGCGTTATAGCTGGTGTCATAGCCGATGTCATAGCTGATGTCATAGCTGGTGTCATAGCTGTCATTATAGCTGGTGTCCTAGCTGATGTCATAGCTGATGTCATAGCTGGTGTCATCGCTGGCGTTATAGCTGGTGTCATAGCTGATATAATAGCTGATGTCATAGCTGGTGTCATAGCTGGCGTTATAGCTGGTGTCATAGCTGGTGTCATAGCTGGTGTCATAGCTGGCGTTATAGCTGGTGTCATAGCTGGCGTTATAGCTGGTGTCATAGCTGATGTCATAGCTGGTGTCATAGCTGGCGTTATAGTTGGCGTCATAGCTGGTGTTATAGGTGGTATTATTACTGGTATTATAGGTAATACCATAGGTGGTGTTATATAATAGGTGGTGTTATCATAGGTTGTTACACAGCAGGTGATGGTGGGTCAACGTCATGTATTAAGTAGGTTCATCAGGTGATGGTGGGTCAACGTCATGTATTAAGTAGGTTAAGCAGGTGATGGTGGGTCAACGTCATGTATTAAGTAGGTTCATCAGGTGATGGTGGGTCAACGTCATGTATTAAGTAGGTTAAGCAGGTGATGGTGGGTCAACGTCATGTATTAAGTAGGTTAAGCAGGTGATGGTGGGTCAACGTCATGTATTAAGTAGGTTAAGCAGGTGATGGTGGGTCAACGTCATGTATTAAGTAGGTTAAGCAGGTGATGGTGGGTCAACGTCATGTATTAAGTAGGTTAAGCAGGTGATGGTGGGTCAACGTCATGTATTAAGTAGATTAAGCAGGTGATGGTGGGTCAACGTCATGTATTAAGTAGGTTAAGCAGGTGATGGTGGGTCAACGTCATGTATTAAGTAGGTTCATCAGGTGATGGTGGGTCAACGTCATGTATTAAGTAGGTTCGTCAGGTGATGGTGGGTCAACGTCATGTATTAAGTAGGTTAAGCAGGTGATGGTATTTTATACCATTTTAATGTTCAATGTATTAAGTAGGTTAAGCAGGTGATGGTGGGTCAACGTCATGTATTAAGTAGGTTAAGCAGGTGATGGTGGGTCAACGTCATGTATTAAGTAGGTTAAGCAGGTGATGGTGGGTCAACGTCATGTATTAAGTAGGTTCAGCAGGTGATGGTGGGTCAACGTCATGTATTAAGTAGGTTAAGCAGGTGATGGTGGGTCAACGTCATGTATTAAGTAGGTTCATCAGGTGATGGTGGGTCAACGTCATGTATTAAGTAGGTTCATCAGGTGATGGTGGGTCAACGTCATGTATTAAGTAGGTTCATCAGGTGATGGTGGGTCAACGTCATGTATTAAGTAGGTTCATCAGGTGATGGTGGGTCAACGTCATGTATTAAGTAGGTTCATCAGGTGATGGTGGGTCAACGTCATGTATTAAGTAGGTTCATCAGGTGATGGTGGGTCAACGTCATGTATTAAGTAGGTTAAGCAGGTGATGGTGGGTCAACGTCATGTATTAAGTAGGTTAAGCAGGTGATGGTGGGTCAACGTCATGTATTAAGTAGGTTAAGCAGGTGATGGTGGGTCAACGTCATGTATTAAGTAGGTTCATCAGGTGATGGTGGGTCAACGTCATGTATTAAGTAGGTTCATCAGGTGATGGTGGGTCAACGTCATGTATTAAGTAGGTTAAGCAGGTGATGGTGGGTCAACGTCATGTATTAAGTAGGTTCATCAGGTGATGGTGGGTCAACGTCATGTATTAAGTAGGTTCATCAGGTGATGGTGGGTCAACGTCATGTATTAAGTAGGTTCATCAGGTGATGGTGGGTCAACGTCATGTATTAAGTAGGTTAAGCAGGTGATGGTGGGTCAACGTCATGTATTAAGTAGGTTAAGCAGGTGATGGTGGGTCAACGTCATGTATTAAGTAGGTTAATCAGGTGATGGTGGGTCAACGTCATGTATTAAGTAGGTTAAGCAGGTGATGGTGGGTCAACGTCATGTATTAAGTAGATTAAGCAGGTGATGGTGGGTCAACGTCATGTATTAAGTAGGTTCATCAGGTGATGGTGGGTCAACGTCATGTATTAAGTAGGTTCATCAGGTGATGGTGGGTCAACGTCATGTATTAAGTAGGTTCATCAGGTGATGGTGGGTCAACGTCATGTATTAAGTAGGTTCATCAGGTGATGGTGGGTCAACGTCATGTATTAAGTAGGTTCATCAGGTGATGGTGGGTCAACGTCATGTATTAAGTAGGTTCATCAGGTGATGGTGGGTCAACGTCATGTATTAAGTAGGTTCATCAGGTGATGGTGGGTCAACGTCATGTATTAAGTAGGTTCATCAGGTGGTGGGTCAACGTCATGTATTAAGTAGGTTAAGCAGGTGATGGTGGGTCAACGTCATGTATTAAGTAGGTTAAGCAGGTGATGGTGGGTCAACGTCATGTATTAAGTAGGTTAAGCAGGTGATGGTGAGTCGACGTCATGTATTAAGTAGGTTAAGCAGGTGATGGTGGGTCAACGTCATGTATTAAGTAGGTTAAGCAGGTGATGGTGGGTCAACGTCATGTATTAAGTAGGTTAAGCAGGTGATGGTGGGTCAACGTCATGTATTAAGTAGGTTAAGCAGGTGATGGTGGGTCAACGTCATGTATTAAGTAGGTTAAGCAGGTGATGGTGGGTCAACGTCATGTATTAAGTAGGTTAAGCAGGTGATGGTGGGTCAACGTCATGTATTAAGTAGGTTCATCAGGTGATGGTGGGTCAACGTCATGTATTAAGTAGGTTCATCAGGTGATGGTGGGTCAACGTCATGTATTAAGTAGGTTCATCAGGTGATGGTGGGTCAACGTCATGTATTAAGTAGGTTCGTCAGGTGATGGTGGGTCAACGTCATGTATTAAGTAGGTTAAGCAGGTGATGGTATTTTATACCATTTTAATGTTCAATGTATTAAGTAGGTTAAGCAGGTGATGGTGGGTCAACGTCATGTATTAAGTAGGTTAAGCAGGTGATGGTGGGTCAACGTCATGTATTAAGTAGGTTAAGCAGGTGATGGTGGGTCAACGTCATGTATTAAGTAGGTTAAGCAGGTGATGGTGGGTCAACGTCATGTATTAAGTAGGTTCAGCAGGTGATGGTGGGTCAACGTCATGTATTAAGTAGGTTAAGCAGGTGATGGTGGGTCAACGTCATGTATTAAGTAGGTTCATCAGGTGATGGTGGGTCAACGTCATGTATTAAGTAGGTTCATCAGGTGATGGTGGGTCAACGTCATGTATTAAGTAGGTTCATCAGGTGATGGTGGGTCAACGTCATGTATTAAGTAGGTTCATCAGGTGATGGTGGGTCAACGTCATGTATTAAGTAGGTTCATCAGGTGATGGTGGGTCAACGTCATGTATTAAGTAGGTTCATCAGGTGATGGTGGGTCAACGTCATGTATTAAGTAGGTTAAGGTGATGGTGGGTCAGGTGATGGTGGGTCAACGTCATGTATTAAGTAGGTTAAGCAGGTGATGGTGGGTCAACGTCATGTATTAAGTAGGTTAAGCAGGTGATGGTGGGTCAACGTCATGTATTAAGTAGGTTCATCAGGTGATGGTGGGTCAACGTCATGTATTAAGTAGGTTCATCAGGTGATGGTGGGTCAACGTCATGTATTAAGTAGGTTAAGCAGGTGATGGTGGGTCAACGTCATGTATTAAGTAGGTTCATCAGGTGATGGTGGGTCAACGTCATGTATTAAGTAGGTTCATCAGGTGATGGTGGGTCAACGTCATGTATTAAGTAGGTTAAGCAGGTGATGGTGGGTCAACGTCATGTATTAAGTAGGTTCATCAGGTGATGGTGGGTCAACGTCATATATTATGTAGGTTCATCAGGTGATGGTGGGTCAACGTCATGTATTAAGTAGGTTCATCAGGTGATGGTGGGTCAACGTCATGTATTAAGTAGGTTAAGCAGGTGATGGTGGGTCAACGTCATGTATTAAGTAGGTTAAGCAGGTGATGGTGGGTCAACGTCATGTATTAAGTAGGTTAAGCAGGTGATGGTGGGTCAACGTCATGTATTAAGTAGGTTAAGCAGGTGATGGTGAGTCGACGTCATGTATTAAGTAGGTTAAGCAGGTGATGGTGGGTCAACGTCATGTATTAAGTAGGTTAAGCAGGTGATGGTGGGTCAACGTCATGTATTAAGTAGGTTAAGCAGGTGATGGTGGGTCAACGTCATGTATTAAGTAGGTTAAGCAGGTGATGGTGGGTCAACGTCATGTATTAAGTAGGTTAAGCAGGTGATGGTGGGTCAACGTCATGTATTAAGTAGGTTAAGCAGGTGATGGTGGGTCAACGTCATGTATTAAGTAGGTTCATCAGGTGATGGTGGGTCAACGTCATGTATTAAGTAGGTTCATCAGGTGATGGTGGGTCAACGTCATGTATTAAGTAGGTTCATCAGGTGATGGTGGGTCAACGTCATGTATTAAGTAGGTTAAGCAGGTGATGGTGGGTCAACGTCATGTATTAAGTAGGTTAAGCAGGTGATGGTGGGTCAACGTCATGCATTAAGTAGGTTAAGCAGGTGATGGTGGGTCAACGTCATGTATTAAGTAGGTTAAGCAGGTGATGGTGGGTCGACGTCATGTATTAAGTAGGTTAAGCAGGTGATGGTGGGTCAACGTCATGTATTAAGTAGGTTAAGCAGGTGATGGTGGGTCAACGTCATGTATTAAGTAGGTTAAGCAGGTGATGGTGGGTCAACGTCATGTATTAAGTAGGTTAAGCAGGTGATGGTGGGTCAACGTCATGTATTAAGTAGGTTCATCAGGTAATGGTGGGTCAACGTCATGTATTAAGTAGGTTCATCAGGTGATGGTGGGTCAACGTCATGTATTAAGTAGGTTAAGCAGGTGATGGTGGGTCAACGTCATGTATTAAGTAGGTTAGGCAGGTGATGGTGGGTCAACGTCATGTATTAAGTAGGTTAAGCAGGTGATGGTGGGTCAACGTCATGTATTAAGTAGGTTCATCAGGTGATGGTGGGTCAACGTCATGTATTAAGTAGGTTCATCAGGTGATGGTGGGTCAACGTCATGTATTAAGTAGGTTCATCAGGTGATGGTGGGTCAACGTCATGTATTAAGTAGGTTCATCAGGTGATGGTGGGTCAACGTCATGTATTAAGTAGGTTAAGCAGGTGATGGTGGGTCAACGTCATGTATTAAGTAGGTTAAGCAGGTGATGGTGGGTCAACGTCATGTATTAAGTAGGTTAAGCAGGTGATGGTGGGTCAACGTCATGTATTAAGTAGGTTAAGCAGGTGATGGTGGGTCAACGTCATGTATTAAGTAGGTTAAGCAGGTGATGGTGGGTCAACGTCATGTATTAAGTAGGTTAAGCAGGTGATTGTGGGTCAACGTCATGTATTAAGTAGGTTCATCAGGTGATGGTGGGTCAACGTCATGTATTAAGTAGGTTAAGCAGGTGATGGTGGGTCAACGTCATGTATTAAGTAGGTTAAGCAGGTGATGGTGGGTCAACGTCATGTATTAAGTAGGTTAAGCAGGTGATGGTGGGTCAACGTCATGTATTAAGTAGGTTAAGCAGGCGATGGTGGGTCAACGTCATGTATTAAGTAGGTTAAGCAGGTGATGGTGGGTCAACGTCATGTATTAAGTAGGTTAAGCAGGTGATGGTGGGTCAACGTCATGTATTAAGTAGGTTCTTCTAGTTTATAAAAGTTTTGTGTGAGTGAGTGAGCAGGTGGGTGAGTGAGCAGGTGGGTGAGTGAGCAGGTGGGTGGGTGAGGAGGTGGGTGAGTGAGCAGGTGGGTGAATGAGCAGGTGGGTGAGTGAGCAGGTGGGTGAGTGAGCAGGTGGGTGGGTGAGCAGGTGGGTGAGTGAGCAGGTGGGTGAGTGAGCAGGTGGGTGAGTGAGCAGGTGGGTGGGTGAGCAGGTGGGTGAGTGAGCAGGTGGGTGAGTGAGCAGGTGGGTGAGTGAGCAGGTGGGTGAGTGAGCAGGTGGGTGAGTGAGCAGGTGGGTGAGTGAGCAGGTGGGTGGGTGAGCAGGTGGGTGAGTGAGCAGGTGGGTGAGTGAGCAGGTGGGTGAGTGAGCAGGTGGGTGAGCAGGAGGGTGAGTGAGGAGGTGGGTGGGTGAGCAGGTGGGTGAGTGAGCAGGTGGGTGAGTGAGCAGGTGGGTGAGTGAGCAGGTGGGTGAGTGAGCAGGTGGGTGAGTGAGCAGGTGGGTGAGTGAGCAGGTGGGTGAGTGAGCAGGTGAGTGAGCAGGTGGGTGAGTGAGCAGGTGGGTGAGTGAGGAGGTGGGTGGGTGAGCAGGTGGGTGAGTGAGCAGGTGGGTGAGTGAGCAGGTGGGTGAGTGAGCAGGTGGGTGAGTGAGCAGGTGGGTGAGTGAGCAGGTGGGTGAGTGAGCAGGTGGGTGAGTGAGCTGGTGGGTGAGTGAGCAGGTGGGTGAGTGAGCAGGTGGGTGGGTGAGCAGGTGGGTGAGTGAGCAGGTGGGTGAGTGAGCAGGTGGGTGGGTGAGCAGGTGGGTGGGTGAGCAGGTGGGTGGGTGAGCAGGTGGGTGGGTGAGCAGGTGGGTGGGTGAGCAGGTGGGTGAGTGAGCAGGTGGGTGAGTGAGCAGGTGGGTGAGTGAGCAGGTGGGTGAGTGAGCAGGTGGGTGGGTGAGCAGATGGGTGGGTGAGCAGGTGGGTGAGAGAGCAGATGGGTGAGTGAGCAGGTGGGTGAGTGAGCAGGTGGGTGAGTGAGCAGGTGGGTGGGTGAGCAGGTGGGTGGGTGAGAGAGCAGATGGGTGAGTGAGCAGGTGGGTGAGTGAGCAGGTGGGTGAGTGAGCAGGTGGGTGGGTGAGCAGGTGGGTGAGTGAGCAGGTGGGTGAGTGAGCAGGTGGGTGAGTGAGCAGGTGGGTGAGTGAGTGAGCAGGTGGGTGGGTTAGTGAGCAGGTGGGTGAGTGAGCAGGTGGGTGGGTGAGAGAGCAGGTGGGTGAGTGAGCAGGTGGGTGAGTGAGCAGGTGGGTGAGTGAGCAGGTGGGTGATTGAGTGAGCAGGTGGGTGAGTGAGCAGGTGGGTGAGAGAGCAGGTGGGTGAGTGAGCAGGTGGGTGAGAGAGCAGGTGGGTGAGTGAGCAGGTGGGTGAGTGAGCAGGTGGGTGAGTGAGCAGGTGGGTGGGTGAGTGAGCAGGTGGGTGAGTGAGCAGGTGGGTGAGAGAGCAGGTGGGTGGGTGAGTGAGCAGGTGGGTGAGTGAGCAGGTGGGTGAGTGAACAGGAGGGTGAGTGAGCAGGTGGGTGAGTGAGCAGGTGGGTGAGAGAGCAGGTGGGTGGGTGAGTGAGCAGGTGGGTGGGTGATTGAACAGGTGGGTGAGTTAGCAGGTGAGTGAGTGAGCAGGTGGGTGAGAGAGCAGGTGGGTGGGTGAGCAGGTGGGTGAGTGAACAGGAGGGTGAGTGAGCAGGTGGGTGGGTGAGTGAGCAGGTGGGTGAGAGAGCAGGTGGGTGGGTGAGTGAGCAGGTGGGTGAGTGAGCAGGTGTGTGAGTGAACAGGAGGGTGAGTGAGCAGGTGGGTGGGTGAGTGAGCAGGTGGGTGAGAGAGCAGGTGGGTGGGTGAGTGCGCAGGTGGGTGAGTGAGCAGGTGGGTGGGTGAGTGAACAGGTGGGTGAGTGAGCAGGTGGGTGAGTGAGCAGGTGGGTGGGTGAGTGAACAGGTGGGTGATGAGCAGGTGGGTGGGTGAGTGAGCAGGTGGGTGAGTGAGCAGGTGGGTGATTGAGCAGGTGGGTGGGTGAGTGAGCAGGTGGGTGAGTGGGTGAGCAGGTGGGTAAGTGAGTGAGGAGGTGGGTGAGTGAGCAGGTGGGTGAGTGAGCAGGTGGATAAGTGAGTGAGCAGGTGGGTGAGTGAGCAGGTGGGTGAGTGAGTGAGCAGGTGGGTGAGTGAGCAGGTGGGTGAGTGAGCAGGTGGGTAAGTGAGTGAACAGGTGGGTAAGTGAGTGAACAGGTGGGTAAGTGAGTGAACAGGTGGGGTGCGTTGATAACTTGAGATTGTCTTGTAATGTAGAGCAGAGAGATAGGAGACAGTCAGGGAGACAATACTACCTCGTATATGTCTTAATACGTCTCTTAGGATAGTAGGAGACAGTCAGGGAGACTTGTGTATGTCTTGTTATATCTCAGAGGTACAACACTGTCTCCACTTTGTTAATGTCTTCATGTGGGTCCCAAATGTTCTCATTTATATGCTAAGCTTGTAAGAGCATCCCACAGGAAAGAGGGTGATGGAGAGAGGTGGTGGTGGTGGGTGTGGGAGTTGTGGTGGTGGGTGTGGGAGTTGTGGTGGTGGGTGTGGGAGTTGTGGTGGTGGGTGTGGTAATGGTGGTGGTTGTGGTAATGGTGGTGGGTGTGGTAGTGGTGTTTGAGTGAGGAGTTTATGAGTGAGGAGTATATGAGTGAGGAATGTATGAGTGAGGAATGTGAGTGAGGAATGTATGAGTGAGGAATGTATGAGTGAGGAATGTATGAGTGAGGAATGTACGAGTGAGGAATGTACGAGTGAGGAATGTACGAGTGAGAAATGTATGAGTGAGGAGTGTATGAGTGAGGAGTGTATGAGTGAGGAATGTATGAGTGAGGAATGTATGAGTGAGGAATGTATGAGTGAGGAATGTATGAGTGAAGAGTGTATGAGTGAGGAATGTATAAGTGAGGAGTGTGAGTGAACACAAACATGGCGGGGGTGGACTACCACTCAACATATGTTGATAATATGCAGATCCTGGACGTGGCTACTTTGGCCAGTACTGGTCAAACGTCGCAGTTAGCGGACTTGGCCAAATGCTAAAGAATACAACCGGACAGTAACGCTACGGACAAAATGCACAATTACTGACTTTTGTCCAATATTCAGAGCATTCGTCCGCCCATTTTTTTTTTGTCCGGAATTGCCAATATCTGTTAATAAGAGGGTTGACTGTACTATTACTTCTGTTATTTATACTATCATTTCTACTACTGTTGCTATTTCTAACAATCTACTACTTCTGCTACTGTTACTGCTACTTCTGTTACTGCTACTTCTGTTACTGCTACTTCTACTTTTACTGCTGCTACGCACTAGTAGTCATAAGTTTTCTAAATACGGGTTACCTGTGAATTGTTCCTCCTGCTGGCTGGCTGGCTGGCTGGCTGGCTGGCTGGCTGGCTGGCTGGCTGGCTGGCTGGCTGGCTGGCTGGCTGGCTGGCTGGCTGGCTGGCTGGCTGGCTGGCTGACTGACTGACTGACTGACTGACTGACTGACTGACTGACTGACTGACTGACTGACTGACTGACTGACTGACTGACTGACTGACTGACTGACTGACTGACTGACTGACTGACTGACTGACTGACTGACTGACTGACTGACTGACTGACTGACCGACCGACCGACCGACCGACCGACCGACCGACCGACCGACCGACCGACAATGGTGCTACACCTTGCAGACTCTCTTCTGCTGGTGGTGGTGGTGAACCATGCATGGCCTGCGTCAGGGTGGGCTCACAAGGAGAGTGACGTAATACATGTCAGCTGCACTGTTGTGCACGATATACGTGGGTGGTGGTGATGGGGGGGGGAAGGAGGGAAGGAATTAAGGAAGGATAGGGGAGGGTGGGGGGGAAGGAGGGAAGGAATTAAGGAAGGATAGGGGAGGGTGGGGGGGAAGGAGGGAAGGAAGGATAGGGGAGGGTGGGAGAAAGAGCAAAATCCTCTGCACTGTGATCTTTTCCAAGTTAGAAATTAACAACCTCTTAATTAACCTATTTCTTGAGCAGTTATGTATCTTAGCGGATATTATTTGTGCTAGTAGTAGTAGTAATAATAGAAGTATTAGACACAATAGAAGCACCAATACCATAGTAATATTAATTGCCATTGTAGTACTGTAGTAGTAGCAGCAGTGCCATAGTAGTAGTAACAGTAGTAATTGTAGTACCATAGTAATAGTAATTGTAATGTAGTAACAGTAGTACCGTAGTGGTAGTAGCAGCGTAGTAGTAGTAGTAGTAGTATTTTTCTGAGTGTTTGTGTGTAATATATACGTTGTGTGTAATATATATGCACCCAAACGAAGGCTTTAGGCTATATGGCATTCCAAAATTTTAATTTAGGGTCGGCACCCCTCGGGGAGGTTGATGAAGCACTGTTTTGTTTTGATAAGCGGCACATCATTTTAAGATACATGTGGGGGTTGTGAGTCTTGATGAGGTGGGAATGGGGGTGCGAGTCCCCCGCACCTGCCTCCTGACAAGGTGGGTGTGAGTCCCACACACCTGCCTCCTGACAAGGTGGGTGTGAGTCCCACACACCTGCCTCCTGACAAGGCCAGTGTTGGAGGAAGAAACAAAGTATGTCCGGGCAACACTAGGATATACTTCCAGGGAGAAAAATAGTGATAATCCCTTGTTAATTACCCAACGATACAGTGAATCATTGACTTGATAGCAAAGGTAGTGGTGACTTGATCCTGGTGAGCGAGGTTATCGTGGTGGGTGAGGTTATTGTGGTGAGTGAGGTTATCGTGGTGGGTGAGGTTATTGTGGTGAGTGAGGTTATCATGGTGGGTGAGGTTATCATGGTGGGTGAGGTTATCGTGGTGGGTGATGTTATCGTGGTGGGTGAGGTTATCGTGGTGAGTGAGGTTATCATGGTGGGTGAGGTTATCATGGTGGGTGAGGTTATCGTGGTGGGTGATGTTATCGTGGTGGGTGAGGTTATCGTGGTGGGTGAGGTTATTGTGGTGAGTGAGGTTATCATGGTGGGTGAGGTTATCATGGTGGGTGAGGTTATCGTGGTGGGTGATGTTATCGTGGTGGGTGAGGTTATCGTGGTGAGTGAGGTTATCATGGTGGGTGAGGTTATCATGGTGGGTGAGGTTATCGTGGTCAGTGAGGTTACCATGGGTGAGGTTATTGTGGTGGGTGATGTTATCGTGGTGGGTGAGGTTATCGTGGTTCGTGAGATTATCATGGTGGGTGAGGTTATCGTGGTCAGTGAGGTTACCATGGGTGAGGATATTGTGGTGGGTGATGTTATCGTGGTGGGTGAGGTTATCGTGGTGGGTGAGGTTATCGTGGTGGGTGAGGTTATCGTTTTCAGTGAGGTTATTGTTGTGGGTGAGGTTATCCTGGTGAGTGGGGTTATCCTGGTGGAGTAAGTAGCAGCAGATGGTAACCCAACACACAGTTGGTTTACCTACAGCACTTCGGCGGCTAATCTTAACTTTCAGAGAGAGAGAGAGAGAGAGAGAGAGAGAGAGAGAGAGAGAGAGCGCCAGCCTCACCCTCCTCTCCCCCTGTCTTGTGAAGCACTCGTGGCAGTATCTCTTACATTCATTTTCAGTAGGCTTGCTAATGTGAGTTTACTCCCACGCACCAGAAAAAAATGTCAGGTAAAACATGTTAATACCTCTGGGATAGCATTTGAAATATGTTTTATTAAATAAGCGGATGCTGGGAGATTATATGTCCGGGGTAAACAGGAAGACTAGTGTGTATGTAGTACATACACACACACACACACACACACACACACACACACACACACACACACACACACACACACACACACACACACACACACATATATATATATATATATATATATATATATATATATATATATATGTCGTGCCGAATAGGCAGAATTTGCGATCTTGGCTTAAATAGCAACGCTCATCTTGCCATATAGGACAAATGAAAATTTGTGTATGCAGTAATTTCGCCAAAATCATTCTGAACCTAACGAAAAAATATATTCCACTGTGTTTGTTTCGTATTAAATTACTGTAAACAAATCTAAAATATATTTAGTTGGGTTAGGCTAAAATAAATTGCTCTTGTTATAATAAGGTTAGGTAAGTTTTCTAAGATTCTTTTGGTGCAAAATTTAAATTTTTTACATTAACATTAATGAAAAAAATATATCTTTAAACGTATAAGAGATAATTTTAGAAAGGACTTAATTTTAAATGAGTTCTTGCTAATTGACCAGTTTTACATATTCGGCACGACATTATATATATATATATATATATATATATATATATATATATATATATATATATATATATATATATATATATATATATATATATATATATATATATAATGTGCAAACATAGTCTCTACGTCCAAAGCAGGACTCGAACCTGCATACTCTGCATCAGAGTACCCAGTGCTATATCCACAACGCCGGACTCCAGTGTGAGTCTGGCGTTGTGGATGAAATACTGTGTACTCTGATGCCAAGTTTGCAGATTCGAGTCCTGCTTTGGACGTAGAGATAATGTTTATATATTCTCCATGGGGAATTGGGACAGAATTCTTTCTCCGTAAGCCATGCGTGTCGTAAGAGGCGACTAAAATGCCGGGAGCAAGGGGCTAGTAACCCTTTCTTCTGTATACATTACTAAAGTTAAATAAAGGAAACTTTTGTTTTTCTCTTAAGGCCACCCTGCCTCGGTGGGATACGGCCACTTTGTCGAAAGAAGAATATATATATATATATATATATTATTTTTTTTTTTTTTTTTTTATTATCACACCGGCCGATTCCCACCAAGGCAGGGTGGCCCGAAAAAGAAAAACTTTCACCATCATTCACTCCATCACTGTCTTGCCAGAAGGGTGCTTTACACTACAGTTTTTAAACTGCAACATTAACACCCCTCCTTCAGAGTGCAGGCACTGTACTTCCCATCTCCAGGACTCAAGTCCGGCCTGCCGGTTTCCCTGAATCCCTTCATAAATGTTACTTTGCTCACACTCCAACAGCACGTCAAGTATTAAAAACCATTTGTCTCCATTCACTCCTATCAAACACGCTCACGCATGCCTGCTGGAAGTCCAAGCCCCTCGCACACAAAACCTCCTTTACCCCCTCCCTCCAACCCTTCCTAGGCCGACCCCTACCCCGCCTTCCTTCCACTACAGACTGATACACTCTTGAAGTCATTCTGTTTCGCTCCATTCTCTCTACATGTCCGAACCACCTCAACAACCCTTCCTCAGCCCTCTGGACAACAGTTTTGGTAATCCCGCACCTCCTCCTAACTTCCAAACTACGAATTCTCTGCATTATATTCACACCACACATTGCCCTCAGACATGACATCTCCACTGCCTCCAGCCTTCTCCTCGCTGCAACATTCATCACCCACGCTTCACACCCATATAAGAGCGTTGGTAAAACTATACTCTCATACATTCCCCTCTTTGCCTCCAAGGACAAAGTTCTTTGTCTCCACAGACTCCTAAGTGCACCACTCACTCTTTTTCCCTCATCAATTCTATGATTCACCTCATCTTTCATAGACCCATCTGCTGACACGTCCACTCCCAAATATCTGAATACGTTCACCTCCTCCATACTCTCTCCCTCCAATCTGATATTCAATCTTTCATCACCTAATCTTTTTGTTATCCTCATAACCTTACTCTTTCCTGTATTCACCTTTAATTTTCTTCTTTTGCACACCCTACCAAATTCATCCACCAATCTCTGCAACTTCTCTTCAGAATCTCCCAAGAGCACAGTGTCATCAGCAAAGAGCAGCTGTGACAACTCCCACTTTGTGTGTGATTCTTTATCTTTTAACTCCACGCCTCTTGCCAAGACCCTCGCATTTACTTCTCTTACAACCCCATCTATAAATATATTAAACAACCACGGTGACATCACACATCCTTGTCTAAGGCCTACTTTTACTGGGAAAAAATTTCCCTCTTTCCTACATACTCTAACTTGAGCCTCACTATCCTCGTAAAAACTCTTCACTGCTTTCAGTAACCTACCTCCTACACCATACACTTGCAACATCTGCCACATTGCCCCCCTATCCACCCTGTCATACGCCTTTTCCAAATCCATAAATGCCACAAAGACCTCTTTAGCCTTATCTAAATACTGTTCACTTATATGTTTCACTGTAAACACTTGGTCCACACACCCCCTACCTTTCCTAAAGCCTCCTTGTTCATCTGCTATCCTATTCTCCGTCTTACTCTTAATTCTTTCAATTATAACTCTACCATACACTTTACCAGGTACACTCAACAGACTTATCCCCCTATAATTTTTGCACTCTCTTTTATCCCCTTTGCCTTTATACAAAGGAACTATGCATGCTCTCTGCCAATCCCTAGGTACCTTACCTTCTTCCATACATTTATTAAATAATTGCACCAACCACTCCAAAACTATATCCCCACCTGCTTTTAACATTTCTATCTTTATCCCATCAATCCCGGCTGCCTTACCCCCTTTCATTTTACCTACTGCCTCACGAACTTCCCCCACACTCACAACTGGCTCTTCCTCACTCCTACAAGATGTTGTTCCTCCTTGCCCTATACACGAAATCACAGCTTCCCTATCTTCATCAACATTTAACAATTCCTCAAAATATTCCTTCCATCTTCCCAATACCTCTAACTCTCCATTTAATAACTCTCCTCTCCTATTTTTAACTGACAAATCCATTTGTTCTCTAGGCTTTCTTAACTTGTTAATCTCACTCCAAAACTTTTTCTTATTTTCAACAAAATTTGTTGATAACATCTCACCCACTCTCTCATTTGCTCTCTTTTTACATTGCTTCACCACTCTCTTAACTTCTCTCTTTTTCTCCATATACTCTTCCCTCCTTGCATCACTTCTACTTTGTAAAAACTTCTCATATGCTAACTTTTTCTCCCTTACTACTCTCTTTACATCATCATTCCACCAATCGCTCCTCTTCCCTCCTGCACCCACTTTCCTGTAACCACAAACTTCTGCTGAACACTCTAACACTACATTTTTAAACCTACCCCATACCTCTTCGACCCCATTGCCTATGCTCTCATTAGCCCATCTATCCTCCAATAGCTGTTTATATCTTACCCTAACTGCCTCCTCTTTTAGTTTATAAACCTTCACCTCTCTCTTCCCTGATGCTTCTATTCTCCTTGTATCCCATCTACCTTTTACTCTCAGTGTAGCTACAACTAGAAAGTGATCTGATATATCTGTGGCCCCTCTATAAACATGTACATCCTGAAGTCTACTCAACAGTCTTTTATCTACCAATACATAATCCAACAAACTACTGTCATTTCGCCCTACATCATATCGTGTATACTTATTTATCCTCTTTTTCTTAAAATATGTATTACCTATAACTAAACCCCTTTCTATACAAAGTTCAATCAAAGGGCTCCCATTATCATTTACACCTGGCACCCCAAACTTACCTACCACACCCTCTCTAAAAGTTTCTCCTACTTTAGCATTCAAGTCCCCTACCACAATTACTCTCTCACTTGGTTCAAAGGCTCCTATACATTCACTTAACATCTCCCAAAATCTCTCTCTCTCCTCTGCATTCCTCTCTTCTCCAGGTGCATACACGCTTATTATGACCCACTTCTCGCATCCAACCTTTACTTTAATCCACATAATTCTTGAATTTACACATTCATATTCTCTTTTCTCCTTCCATAACTGATCATTTAACATTACTGCTACCCCTTCCTTTGCTCTAACTCTCTCAGATACTCCAGATTTAATCCCATTTATTTCCCCCCACTGAAACTCTCCTACCCCCTTCAGCTTTGTTTCGCTTAGGGCCAGGACATCCAACTTCTTTTCATTCATAACATCAGCAATCATCTGTTTCTTGTCATCCGCACTACATCCACGCACATTTAAGCAACCCAGTTTTATAAAGTTTTTCTTCTTCTCTTTTTTAGTAATTGTATACAGGAGAAGGGGTTACTAGCCCATTGCTCCCGGCATTTTAGTCGCCTCATACGACACGCATGGCTTACGGAGGAAAGATTCTTTTCCACTTCCCCATGGACAATAGAAGAAATAAAAAAGAACAAGAGCTATTTAGAAAAAGGAGAAAAACCTAGATGTATGTATATATATATATGCATGTGCGTGTCTGTGAAGTGTGACCAAAGTGTAAGTAGGAGTAGCAAGATATCCCTGTTATCTTAGCGTGTTTATGAGACAGAAAAAGAAACCAGCAATCCTACCATCATGCAAAACAGTTACAGGTTTTTGTTTCACAGTCATCTGGCAGGACGGTAGTACTTCCCTGGGTGGTTGCTGTCTACCAACCTATATATATATATATATATATATATATATATATATATATATATATATATATATATATATATATATATATATATAATGTCGTGCCGAATAAGCAAAACTTGCGATTTTGGCTTAAATAGCAACGCTCTTCTTGTCGAATAAGGCAAGCGAAAATTTGTGTATGCAGTGATTTTGCAAAAATCATTCTGAACCTAACAAAAAAATATATTTCATTGCTTGCTTATTAAATTATTGTAAACTTATCTAAAATATATTTAGTTGGATTAGGTTAAATTAAATTAGGTTAGGTAAGTTTTCTAAGGTACTTTTGGTACAAAATTATTAATTTTTACATCAACGTAAATTAAAAAATATATCTTTAAACGTATAAGGAATATATATATATATATATATATATATATATATATATATATATATATATATATATATATATATATATATATATATATATATTTGCATATTTGAGGAAGCCTCCCCCACCTCACATCCCTTCTAACCCTTCGTCTAAAAAAATTTTCAATTTCATAATCCTTTTCATATATAATGGTTTTTGTCGGTAATATTGCATTTTGTTGGCGTGTCAATCAGCGGTGCTCAGGCCGGGATCATGAATGGCCTCGTTAACATCGTTATGTTCAATTGAACACTTGATGGGTTGCAGTATATTGTGTAGAGGCGAGAGTGGCCTTCCTTGATTACGCTTCGGCACTGGAAATTGCAGTTACATGATTTATGGTAAATTGGTTTAATTTGCAGCAGTTGGATACATATATGCCCAGGCTTTGTGTGTTTATTTTGATTGGTCTGGATTAGTGATTGGACACAATCATATTGGGAAAGATTATCTTTTATTAGCATTACGTGACGTTGTATATATTCTGAGTGGTGTATCTGTGTTTGTGTGTGTTCACAGGTGTGTCTGTACTCTCTGGCATGTGTTTGTCAGTGTGTGAGTACTTGGACTTGGCTTAAATGTTCGTGTTAGGACTGAAAGTATTGTTGAATGGTGTTGTATAGCTTACATGCATACTTAATGACTCTCGACTTGTCGGTAGGTTTAGAAGCTAATAAACCACTAGTGGGTTTAGCAGCTTGGTGCTATAAACCAACGTTGTCATAATGTCAGTGGGTTAAATAATTACCGTGGGTTTAGTAATTTTCTCCTGTTAACCTATATTTTCATGGAGAGTGTGAGTACCGTAAGTTGTCATGGAGAGTGTCAGTACTGTGGGTTGTCATGGAGGGTGTCAATACCGTGGGTTGTCATGGAGTGTCAGTACCGTGGGTTGTCATGCAGAATGTCAGTGCCGTGGGCTGTTATGTAGAGTGTGAGTATCGTGAGTTATCATGTAGAGTGTCAGTGAGGAGTACAGTGGTTTAAGCAAGGTACTGTTGTTACCCCAGCTTGTTCACTGAGTGTATCATTAACTACCTTGTAACCCACTTCATTACTGTATCACCGCCAAGGAAGACCTCTTGGTGTTGTTTTGGTGGCTACTCTTGCTTAGTTTCTAGCTATGGCTTCTTCTTATGCCTCTTGTGATTGGCCGCACCGAAAGGTTCCTCACTTCTTTCCTGTTAGTTTGTAAACTTGAATGTTATGTCTATTCTTTTCCTTCGTGTACATATGTGTGTGTGTGTGGTCATGCGCACACGACTTTGTGTGTACGTTTAACTTCCAGGAAAGGCAGAAAGTATTGGAGGTTCGGTGTGGCGGAGGCTGAGACGAAGATAAATGAGTTCCTTGGTCACCTTGTCCACTTTTTCTCTTAGCTTGTGGTGGTGTGCAGTGAAGAGAGGGCTAATGCTGCACTCTCCTTTCTCCTCCACATTTTCAAATTTCTTTTTACCTGTTTCCCTATATACCTCTCTTCTACACACCCAGTGTTCTCGTAGGTACAGTGTTTACACAGCTGTTACGCATTATCTCTCCTATTGAACTTGTAGACGAAAATTTACAAGCACTTGGTAGTACTGTTTTTTTTTTTGAAAAATCACACACACACACACACACACACACACACACACACACACACACACACACACGCGCGCGCGCGCGCGCGAGCAATAGGAAAGTCATTTATTATACTCTATATTATTTATATATGAGTTATATTTTTCAATCGTTACATCATTTTTAATGTTTCATGTCAATTTAAATTTCAGTCATAGATTATAGGGATGCAGGTTTACACAGTTTTGTTTTATTTTTGAATGTGTTGTGTAATTATGTAATGTTGAGAAAGTGCTGTGGCTACTCTGAATGTTAAGTGTGAGTGATAATGTTGAGAAGTGTGTGAGTGATAATGTTGAGAAGTGTGTGAGTGATAATGTTGAGTGTGTGAGTGATAATGTTGAGAAGTGTGTGAGTGATAATGTTGAGAAGTGTGTGAGTGATAATGTTGAGAAGTGTGTGAGTGATAATGTTGAGAAGTGTGTGAGTGATAATGTTGATAAGTGTGAGTGATAATGTTGATAAGTGTGTGAGTGATAATGTTGATAAGTGTGTGAGTGATAATGTTGAGAAGTGTGTGAGTGATAATGTTGAGAAGTGTGTGAGTGATAATGTTGAGAAGTGTGTGAGTGATAATGTTGAGAAGTGTGTGAGTGATAATGTTGAGAAGTGTGTGAGTGATAATGTTGAGAAGTGTGTGAGTGATAATGTTGAGAAGTGTGTGAGTGATAATGTTGAGAAGTGTGTGAGTGATAATGTTGATAAGTGTGAGTGATAATGTTGAGAAGTGTGTGAGTAATAATGTTGATAAGTGTGAGTGATAATGTTGATAAGTGTGTGAGTGATAATGTTGATAAGTGTGTGAGTGATAATGTTGAGAAGTGTGTGAGTGATAATGTTGAGAAGTGTGTGAGTGATAATGTTGAGAAGTGTGTGAGTGATAATGTTGAGAAGTGTGTGAGTGATAATGTTGAGAAGTGTGTGAGTGATAATGTTGAGAAGTGTGTGAGTGATAATGTTGAGAAGTGTGTGAGTGATAATGTTGAGAAGTGTGTGAGTGATAATGTTGATAAGTGTGAGTGATAATGTTGATAAGTGTGTGAGTGATAATGTTGATAAGTGTGAGTGATAATGTTGATAAGTGTGTGAGTGATAATGTTGATAAGTGTGAGTGATAATGTTGATAAGTGTGTGAGTGATAATGTTGATAAGTGTGAGTGATAATGTTGGGTGTGTGAGTGATAATGTTGATAAGTGTGAGTGATAATGTTGATAAGTGTGTGAGTGATAATGTTGATAAGTGTGTGAGTGATAATGTTGAGAAGTGTGTGAGTGATAATGTTGAGAAGTGTATGAGTGATAATGTTGATAAGTGTGTGAGTGATAATGTTGATAAGTGTGTGAGTGATAATGTTGATAAGTGTATGAGTGATAATGTTGATAAGTGTGTGAGTGATAATGTTGATAAGTGTATGAGTGATAATGTTGATAAGTGTGTGAGTGATAATGTTGATAAGTGTGTGAGTGATAATGTTGATAAGTGTGTGAGTGATAATGTTGATAAGTGTGTGAGTGATAATGTTGAGAAGTGTGTGAGTGATAATGTTGATAAGTGTGTGAGTGATAATGTTGATAAGTGTGTGAGTGATAATGTTGATAAGTGTGTGAGTGATAATGTTGATAAGTGTGTGAGTGATAATGTTGATAAGTGTGAGTGATAATGTTGAGGAGTGTGTGAGTGATAATGTTGATAAGTGTGTGAGTGATAATGTTGATAAGTGTGTGAGTGATAATGTTGATAAGTGTATGAGTGATAATGATGAGGAGTGTGTGAGTGATAATGTTGATAAGTGTGTGAGTGATAATGTTGATAAGTGTATGAGTGATAATGATGAGGAGTGTGTGAGTGATAATGTTGATAAGTGTGTGAGTGATAATGTTGAGGAGTGTGTGAGTGATAATATTGAGAAGTGTGTGAGTGATAATGATGAGGAGTGTGTGAGTGATAATGTTGATAAGTGTGTGAGTGATAATGTTGATAAGTGTATGAGTGATAATATTGAGAAGTGTGTGAGTGATAATGTTGATAAGTGTGTGAGTGATAATGTTGAGAAGTGTGTGAGTGATAATATTGAGAAGTGTGTGAGTGATAATGATGAGGAGTGTGTGAGTGATAATGTTGATAAGTGTGTGAGTGATAATGTTGAGGAGTGTGTGAGTGATAATATTGAGAAGTGTGTGAGTGATAATGTTGAGGAGTGTGTGAGTGATAATGTTGATAAGTGTGTGAGTGATAATGTTGAGAAGTGTGTGAGTGATAATGTTGAGAAGTGTGTGAGTGATAATGTTGATAAGTGTGTGAGTGATAATGTTGATAAGTGTGTGAGTGATAATGTTGAGAAGTGTGTGAGTGATAATGTTGATAAGTGTGTGAGTGATAATGTTGAGTAAGTGTGTGTGAGTGATAATGTTGATAAGTGTGTGAGTGATAATGTTGAGTGTGTGAAGTGTGTGAGTGATAATGTTGATAAGTGTGTGAGTGATAATGTTGATAAGTGTGTGAGTGATAATGTTGAGAAGTGTGTGAGTGATAATGTTGATAAGTGTGTGAGTGATAATGTTGATAAGTGTGTGAGTGATAATGTTGATAAGTGTGTGAGTGATAATGTTGAGAAGTGTGTGAGTGATAATGTTGAGAAGTGTGTGAGTGATAATGTTGATAAGTGTGTGAGTGATAATGTTGAGAAGTGTGTGAGTGATAATGTTGATAAGTGTGTGAGTGATAATGTTGAGAAGTGTGTGAGTGATAATGTTGAGAAGTGTGTGAGTGATAATGTTGATAAGTGTGTGAGTGATAATATTGAGAAGTGTGTGAGTGATAATGTTGATAAGTGTGTGAGTGATAATGTTGATAAGTGTGTGAGTGATAATGTTGATAAGTGTGTGAGTGATAATGTTGATAAGTGTGTGAGTGATAATGTTGATAAGTGTGTGAGTGATAATGTTGATAAGTGTGTGAGTGATAATGTTGATAAGTGTGTGAGTGATAATGTTGATAAGTGTGTGAGTGATAATGTTGAGGAGTGTGTGAGTGATAATGTTGATAAGTGTGTGAGTGATAATGTTGATAAGTGTGTGAGTGATAATGTTGATAAGTGTGTGAGTGATAATGTTGATAAGTGTGTGAGTGATAATGTTGATAAGTGTGTGAGTGATAATGTTGATAAGTGTGTGAGTGATAATGTTGATAAGTGTGTGAGTGATAATGTTGATAAGTGTGTGAGTGATAATGTTGAGAAGTGTGTGAGTGATAATGTTGAGGAGTGTGTGAGTGATAATGTTGATAAGTGTGTGAGTGATAATGTTGATAAGTGTGTGAGTGATAATGTTGATAAGTGTGTGAGTGATAATGTTGATAAGTGTGTGAGTGATAATGTTGAGGAGTGTGTGAGTGATAATGTTGATAAGTGTGTGAGTGATAATGTTGAGGAGTGTGTGAGTGATAATGTTGATAAGTGTGTGAGTGATAATGTTGATAAGTGTGTGAGTGATAATGTTGAGGAGTGTGTGAGTGATAATGTTGATAAGTGTGTGAGTGATAATGTTGAGGAGTGTGTGAGTGATAATGTTGATAAGTGTGTGAGTGATAATGTTGATAAGTGTGTGAGTGATAATGTTGAGGAGTGTGTGAGTGATAATGTTGATAAGTGTGTGAGTGATAATGTTGATAAGTGTGTGAGTGATAATGTTGATAAGTGTGTGAGTGATAATGTTGATAAGTGTGTGAGTGATAATGTTGATAAGTGTGTGAGTGATAATGTTGATAAGTGTGTGAGTGATAATGTTGATAAGTGTGTGAGTGATAATGTTGATAAGTGTGTGAGTGATAATGTTGATAAGTGTGTGGGTGAGTGATAATGTTGATAAGTGTGTGAGTGATAATGTTGATAAGTGTGTGAGTGATAATGTTGATAAGTGTGTGAGTGATAATGTTGATAAGTGTGTGAGTGATAATGTTGATAAGTGTGTGAGTGATAATGTTGATAAGTGTGTGAGTGATAATGTTGATAAGTGTGAGTGATAATGTTGATAAGTGTGTGAGTGATAATGTTGAGGAGTGTGTGAGTGATAATGTTGAGGAGTGTGTGAGTGATAATGTTGGGTGTGTGAGTGATAATGTTGAGGAGTGTGTGAGTGATAATGTTGATAAGTGTGAGTGATAATGTTGATAAGTGTGTGAGTGATAATGTTGGGTGTGTGAGTGATAATGTTGATAAGTGTGAGTGATAATGTTGATAAGTGTGTGAGTGATAATGTTGATAAGTGTATGAGTGATAATGTTGAGGAGTGTGTGAGTGATAATGTTGAGGAGTGTGTGAGTGATAATGTTGATAAGTGTATGAGTGATAATGTTGAGGAGTGTGTGAGTGATAATGTTGAGGAGTGTGTGAGTGATAATGTTGATAAGTGTGTGAGTGATAATGTTGATAAGTGTGTGAGTGATAATGTTGATAAGTGTGTGAGTGATAATGTTGAGGAGTGTGTGAGTGATAATGTTGAGGAGTGTGTGAGTGATAATGTTGAGGAGTGTGTGAGTGATAATGTTGATAAGTGTATGAGTGATAATGTTGATAAGTGTGAGTGATAATGTTGATAAGTGTGAGTGATAATGTTGAGGAGTGTGTGAGTGATAATGTTGATAAGTGTGTGAGTGATAATGTTGATAAGTGTGTGAGTGATAATGTTGATAAGTGTATGAGTGATAATGTTGAGGAGTGTGTGAGTGATAATGTTGATAAGTGTGTGAGTGATAATGTTGAGGAGTGTGTGAGTGATAATGTTGGGTGTGTGAGTGATAATGTTGATAAGTGTATGAGTGATAATGTTGAGGAGTGTGTGAGTGATAATGTTGATAAGTGTGTGAGTGATAATGTTGATAAGTGTATGAGTGATAATGTTGATAAGTGTGTGAGTGATAATGTTGATAAGTGTGAGTGATAATGTTGATAAGTGTGAGTGATGATATTGAGAAGTGTGTGAGTGATAATGTTGATAAGTGTGAGTGATAATGTTGATAAGTGTGTGAGTGATAATGTTGATAAGTGTGAGTGATAATATTGAGAAGTGTGTGAGTGTTGGAGGTGTGTTGCTCTGCTTCAGGTTATTGTATGGAAGAGCCAGACACACGTAAAACAATCACTCCTACATCAGAATAAACACTACTCCACCCCGTCACTCCCTCCACCCCGTCACTCCCTCCTCCCCGTCACTCCCTCCACCCCGTCACTCCCTCCTCCCCGTCTTGACGTCGGCAGAGTATCACCGTGTTCTTAATACTTCCTTGTTAATCTTATATAGGATCCACTTCGTTCCTTGATGACGTCTTCACTAATGACATATTACTGTAGTACTTTCATTGTGCTCTCTGGAGCCAAGAAGAGTCGTCTGATGTATGTACTGACAAGATAATAGAGCCAGGCTCAAAATATACACTACCAAAAGAGTGTACCAGTGGGAGGAAATGTTAGATAGGCCAATTGAAAAGCAGCGGTGGTGTCATGGGCTGAATAAAAGAATATTGTATTATCACCCATGCACATAGGCTCTTCAGCCTGCTACCAGCAGATATCTGAAATATTACTGGAACAAGTGTAGAAGTTTTCAAGAGGAAACTGGATCACTGCCTCCACTAAATGCCAGATGAACCAGGCTGTGATGACTAAGTGGGCTAGCAGGCCGTAAACAGCAACAGCTTGCTAAAGCAAACAATTAACAGAGAGGGCTGGCCCTAGGCCTGGCCCTATGCCTGACTGCAATGTTAGAAAAACCTCTCGAAACCAATGACAGGTATATGTATCTCTGTGATTCATGAACGAGCAGTTGGTCTAGTGTACTCTGGTAGTTCATGTACCAATAGTTGGTCTAGTGTACTCTGGTAGTTCATGTACCAATAGTTGGTCTAGTGTACTCTGGTAGTTCATGTACCAACAGTTGGTCTAGTGTACTCTGTACCAATAGTTGGTCTAGTGTACTCTGGTAGTTCATGTACCAATAGTTGGTCTAGTGTACTCTGGTAGTTCATGTACCAATAGTTGGTCTAGTGTACTCTGGTAGTTCATGTACCAATAGTTGGTCTAGTGTACTCTGGTAGTTCATGTACCAATAGTTGGTCTAGTGTACTCTGGTAGTTCATGTACCAATAGTTGGTCTAGTGTCCTCTGGTAGTTCATGTACCAATAGTTGGTCTAGTGTCCTCTGGTAGTTCATGTACCAATAGTTGGTCTAGTGTACTCTGGTAGTTCATGTACCAATAGTTGGTCTAGTGTACTCTGGTAGTTCATGTACCAATAGTTGGTCTAGTGTACTCTGGTAGTTCATGTACCAACAGTTGGTCTAGTGTACTCTGGTAGTTCATGTACCAATAGTTGGTCTAGTGTACTCTGGTAGTTCATGTACCAATAGTTGGTCTAGTGTACTCTGGTAGTTCATGTACCAATAGTTGGTCTAGTGTACTCTGGTAGTTCATGTACCAATAGTTGGTCTAGTGTACTCTGGTAGTTCATGTACCAATAGTTGGTCTAGTGTACTCTGGTAGTTCATGTACCAATAGTTGGTCTAGTGTACTCTGGTAGTTCATGTACCAATAGTTGGTCTAGTGTACTCTGGTAGTTCATGTACCAATAGTTGGTCTAGTGTACTCTGGTAGTTCATGTACCAACAGTTGGTCTAGTGTACTCTGGTAGTTCATGTACCAATAGTTGGTCTAGTGTACTCTGGTAGTTCATGTACCAATAGTTGGTCTAGTGTACTCTGGTAGTTCATGTACCAATAGTTGGTCTAGTGTACTCTGGTAGTTCATGTACCAACAGTTGGTCTAGTGTACTCTGGTAGTTCATGTACCAATAGTTGGTCTAGTGTACTCTGGTAGTTCATGTACCAATAGTTGGTCTAGTGTACTCTGGTAGTTCATGTACCAATAGTTGGTCTAGTGTACTCTGGTAGTTCATGTACCAATAGTTGGTCTAGTGTACTCTGGTAGTTCATGTACCAATAGTTGGTCTAGTGTACTCTGGTAGTTCATGTACCAATAGTTGGTCTAGTGTACTCTGGTAGTTCATGTACCAATAGTTGGTCTAGTTGGTCTAGTGTACTCTGGTAGTTCATGTACCAATAGTTGGTCTAGTGTACTCTGGTAGTTCATGTACCAATAGTTGGTCTAGTGTACTCTGGTAGTTCATGTACCAATAGTTGGTCTAGTGTACTCTGGTAGTTCATGTACCAATAGTTGGTCTAGTGTACTCTGGTAGTTCATGTACCAATAGTTGGTCTAGTGTACTCTGGTAGTTCATGTACCAATAGTTGGTCTAGTGTACTCTGGTAGTTCATGTACCAACAGTTGGTCTAGTGTACTCTGGTAGTTCATGTACCAACAGTTGGTCTAGTGTACTCTGGTAGTTCATGTACCAATAGTTGGTCTAGTGTACTCTGGTAGTTCATGTACCAACAGTTGGTCTAGTGTACTCTGGTAGTTCATGTACGAACAGTTGGTTAAGTGTACCCTGTACCAGCAGTTGGTTAAGTGTACCCTGTACCAGCAGTTGGTTAAGTGTACCCTGTACCAGCAGTTGGTTAAGTGTATCCTGCACCAGCAGTTGGTTAGGTGTACCCTGCACCAGCAGTTGGTTAAGTGTACCCTGCACCAGCAGTTGGTTAAGTGTACCCTGCACCAGCAGTTGGTTAAGTGTAACTTGTACCAGCAGTTGGTTAAGTGTACCCTGCACCAGCAGTTGGTTAAGTGTACCTTGTACCAGCAGTTGGTTAAGTGTACCCTGCACCAGCAGTTGGTTAAGTGTACCCTGCACCAGCAGTTGGTTAAGTGTACCCTGCACCAGCAGTTGGTTAAGTGTACCCTGCACCAGCAGTTGGTTAAGTGTACCTTGTACCAGCAGTTGGTTAACTGTACCTTGTACCAGCAGCTGGTTAAGTGTACTTTGTACCAGCAGTTGGTTAAGTGTACCTTGTACCAGCAGTTGGTTAAGTGTACCTTGTACCAGCAGTTGGTTAAGTGTACCTTG
>NC_091296.1:68124007-68126507 GCF_038502225.1 Cherax quadricarinatus | reverse complement strand
GACCAGGTGTGGGTTCCAGACTGGTGCTGCATACTCCAGTATGGGCCTAACATACACAGTGTACAGTGTCTTGAACGATTCCTTTTTAAGGTATAGGAACGCTATTCTCAGGTTTGCCAGGCGCCCGTATGCTGCAGCGGTTATTTGGTTGATGTGTGCCTCCGGTGATGTGCTCGGTGTTATGGTCACCCCAAGGTCTTTCTCCCTGAGTGAGGTCTGTAGTCTTTGTCCACCTAGCCTATACTCTGTCTGCGGTCTTCTTTGCCCCTCCCCAATCTTCATGACTTTGCATTTGGCTTGATTGAATTCGAGAAGCCAGTTACTGGACCACATGTCCAGCCTCTCCAGGTCTCTTTGCAGTCCTGCCTCATCCTCGTCCGATTTAATTCTTCTCATCAACTTCACGTCATCTGCGAACAGGGACACTTCAAAGTCTATTCCTTCCATCATGTCGTTCACATATATCAAAAATAGCACTGGTCCTAGAACTGACCCCTGTGGGACCCCGCTCGTAACAGGCGCCCACTGTGATACCTCTTCACGTACCATGACTCGTTGCTGCCTCCCTGTCAGGTATTCCCTTATCCATTGCAGTGCCCTTCCTTTTACGTGTGCCTGATCCTCCAGCTTCTGCACTAATCTCTTGTGGGGAACTGTGTCAAAGGCCTTCCTGCAGTCTAGGAAAACGCAATCTACCCACCCCTCTCTCTCGTGTCTTACTTCTGTTACCTTGTCATAAAACTCCAGGAGGTTTGTGATACAAGATTTGCCTTCCATGAACCCATGCTGGTTTTCATTTATAATCTTGTTCCTTTCCAGGTGTTCGACCACTCTCCTCCTGATAATCTTCTCCATGACTTTGCACACAATACATGTCAGAGACACAGGTCTGTAGTTTAGTGCCTCGTTTCTGTTTCCTTTCTTAAATATGGGGACTACATTAGCTGTCTTCCATTTCTCAGGTAGTTGCCCAGTTTCAAGGGATGTGTTGAAGATTGTGGTTAGAGGCACACACAGCATCTCTGCTCCTTCTCTAAGGACCCATGGGGAGATGTTGTCCGGTCCCATCGCCTTTGAGGTGTCAAGGTCACTTAAGAGCTTCTTCACCTCCTCCTCAGTTGTTCGTATGTCATCCAACACTTGTTGGTATATTCCCTCTTGATGTTCCCTTCTGTGCTGTCTTCCCACAGCCCTTCCTGTCTCTACTGTAAAAACTTCCTTAAATCTCCTGTTCAGCTCCTCACATACCTCCTGATCATTTCTTGTGAGTTCTCCACCTTCTGTCCTTAATCTGATCACCTGGTCTTTGACTGTTGTCTTCCTCCTGATGTGGCTATACAACAGTTTCGGGTCAGTCTTGATTCTCGATGCTATGTTATTTTCATACTGTCGCTGGGCCTCCCTCCTTACTTGTGCGTACTCATTCCTGGCTCTGCGACTGATCTCCCTATTTTCGTGTGTTCTCTGCCTTCTGTACTTTTTCCATTCTCTATTGCACTTTGTTTTTGCTTCCTTACACCGTCGGGTAAACCAGGGGCTCGTTCTGGTCTTCCCGTTGTTACTGTTGCCCTTGGGAATGAACCTTTCCACTGCCTCCTTGCATTTTGTTGCTACATATTCCATCATTTCATTTACTGGCTTTCCTGCCAGTTCTCTGTCCCACTGGACCTCCCGCAGGAAGTTCTTCAACCCTATGTAGTCCCCTCTTTTATAGTCAGGCTTTTCCCATTCTACTCCTGTTATTCTCTCCACTTGCAGCTCTACTATGTATTCAAAGCACTGAACCACGTGGTCGCTAGCTCCTAGGGGACTCTCATACTTGATGTCCTCAATGTCTGACCTGCCCAGGGTGAACACAAGGTCCAGTCTTGCTGGTTCATCCTCCCCTCTCACTCTGGTAGTGTCCTTAACATGTTGGTGCATGAGGTTTTCCAGCACCACGTCCAACATCCTGGCTCTCCATGTTTCGGGACCCCCATGTGGCTCCAGGTTTTCCCAGTCAATCTCCCTGTGGTTGAAATCCCCCATAACCAGCAACTTTGCTCTGCTGGAGTGAGCTCTTCTTGCCACCTCAGCAAGTGTGTCCACCATTGCTCTGTTGCTCTCTTCATATTCCTCTCTTGGCCTCCTGCAGTTCTGTGGTGGATTATACATCACTGCAATGACCACTTTGTGTTCCCCAGACTGAAGTGTACCTGCTATGTAGTCTCTTTCTCCCGTCTCATCTATTCCTTCCATTTTCTCGAATTTCCATCTGTTTTTTACGAGCAGAGCAACCCCACCTCCCCCCCTGCCCCTTCTATCTTTCCTCATGATCTGGTATCCTGGTGGGAAGATTGCATCTGTTATTGTCTCCATGAGTTTTTTTTCTGTAACTGCTATGATGTCTGGGGACTTCTCATTGATTCTTTCTTGCCATTCCTCATGTTTATTCGTTAATCCATCTGCATTTGTGTACCAAACCTTCAACTTCTGTTCTAATACTGTAACTGTGGTGCGG
>NC_091296.1:68099007-68119007 GCF_038502225.1 Cherax quadricarinatus | reverse complement strand
GAGCTGTGTCATGGTGCTAGTGAGCTGTGTCATGGTGCTAGTGAGCTGTGTCATGGTGCTAGTGAGCCATGTCATGGTGCTAGTGAGCAGTGTGCCCTGTCATGGTGCTAGTGAGCAGTGAGCCGTGTCATGGCGCTAGTAAGCAGTGAGCCGTGCCATGGTGCTAGTGAGCAGTGAGCCGTGTCGTGGTGCTAGTGAGCAGTGAGCCGTGTCATGGTGCGAGTGAGCAGTGTGCCGTGTCATCGTGCTAGTGAGCAGTGAGCCGTGTCATGGTGCTAGTGAGCAGTGAGCCGTGTCATGGTGCTAGTGAGCAGTGAGCCGTGTCATGGTGCTAGTGAGCAGTGAGCCGTGTCATGGTGCTAGTGAGCAGTGAGCCGTGTCATGGTGCTAGTGAGCAGTGAGCCGTGTCATGGTGCTAGTGAGCAGTGAGCCGTGTCATGGTGCTAGTGAGCAGTGAGCCGTGTCATGGTGCTAGTGAGCAATGAGCCGTGTCATGGTGCTAGTGAGCAGTGAGCCGTGTCATGGTGCTAGTGAGCAGTGAGCCGTGTCATGGTGCTAGTGAGCAGTGAGCCGTGTCATGGTGCTAGTGAGCAGTGAGCCGTGTCATGGTGCTAGTGAGCACGATGACACGTGGCTGAGGGGCTGACCACCTCCGCCTGGCTGAGGGACTGACCACCTCAGCCTGGCTGAGGGATTGACCACCTCAGCCTGGCTGAGGGACTGACCACCTCCGCCTATCTGAGGGACTGACCACCTCAGCCTGGCTGAGGGACTGACCACCTCCGCCTGGCTGAGGTACTGATCACCTCAGCCTGACTGAGGGACTGACCACCTCAGCCTGGCTGAGGGACTGACCACCTCCGCCTGGCTGAGGGACTGATCACCTCAGCCTGGCTGAGGGATTGACCACCTCAGCCTGGTTGAGGGACTGACCACCTCCGCCTATCTGAGGGATTGACCACCTCCGCCTATCTGAGGGATTGACCACCTCAGCCTGGCTGAGGGACTGACCACCTCAGCCTGGCTGAGGGACTGACCACCTCAGCCTGGCTGAGGGACTGACCACCTCCGCCTGGCTGAGGGATTGACCACCTTAGCCTGGCTGAGGGACTGACCACCTCAGCCTGGCTGAGGGATTGACCACCTCCGCCTGGCTGAGGGACTGACCACCTCAGCCTGGCTGAGGGACTGACCACCTCAGCCTGGCTGAGGGACTGACCACCTCCGCCTGGCTGAGGGACTGACCACCTCCGCCTGGCTGAGGGACTGACCTCCTCAGCCTGACTGAGGGACTGACCACCTCAGCCTGGCTGAGGGACTGACCACCTCAGCCTGGCTGAGGGACTGACCACTTGAAACACTACATCTTCAAGGCTAATGGACTGGTGACTTTGTACTCACATTTCCACTGCTTCTGCTGACTCTGTACTCGACTAAAGAAACCTACTGTGTAGGCGAAACGTTTCGGAGTAATGATACCTAACTGTTGCACATGTGTCTTATCAGAGGAATCAGTTGCTGTTAAAAACTTAGTTTGATGCTAATCTCTCAAAATACTAGTCTGGGAAAGTGTAAATGATTGGCCAAATCTGTGAATCCAGACAATGGTTGGCCTCTGGCCTCGAGTGTATCTAGAGAGTAACTTGCCTTTTTATCCCTTTTAAAGTTTCTAAGAAACTAACAGTCAGTCTTGTTTCCTAAGAATTAATCAAGCGCTCGCCATTGCTTATTCTTGACTTGTAAGTCGAAATGTTTTGAATGGATCTTTTCCAAACCGTGTCCTGGGGCTCTTGTATTATGCTAAAAGTCTGTCTTATAAACATTGTAGAGTAGTAATGATGATTGTAGAGCACCAGTGATGGTTATAGAGCACCAATAATAGTTGGCTTCTAATATTTATTGACTAATATTTTTGGTCACTGACACAGCGTCAGGTCTTCGTGGAAAAACGAAACCTTTAGAAAGAGTAAGTCTTGGCTCGAGATGGTATTCCTCAGATCTTCTCTGGTGATAAAGTGATATTTTAAATGTGTTCTGAAAGTGGCTGCCCCGGGAAGATAGCATTCTTATCTGTCCTGATCGTTTTCATGAGTTTTGAAATGCGGTGGAGAGACCGTGAAGCTTAGGCCAGCCAAAGCTCACTCCCAACACAGGATGATAAGGCCAAATGGAAGAGAAAGTCTCTCTCTTCCTATGGTTTTGTGGATAAAATCGAGAGGGAGACCACACCTCCATAGCACCTTGTGGTGATGTGGTCTGGTGTTGTGAGGCCTAACCTGGTGTTGTGGAGGTGTGAGGAAGGGGGGTACGTACGATAGTTATATATGCTGTTATATTTCTGTATCTAGGTTATCCTGGCTGCCACCACCACCACCGCCCTTCACCCTACAGTTAGGTCTTGTTTGCTTGATGCTCGTATAGCAGTGTGCAGCACGCTGACGAATCAACAGTGTGCTGCTAAAATATTCTATATAAAAGTTACACAATGGGAACGTAAGTTAACAATGTTTTCCCGTCATATTCCATCACGTAGGATGAGTCACATACACAGTGTTGACATGTGTCAGCCGGAGTTGGGAGGCTTCAGTAAGGCGGTGAAGATATCGCTAAGTATTCCAGTAAAGAATCATCAGCTGCGACAACTTGAAAAGTTCATCAGGTACGACAACTTGAAAAGTTCATCACCTACGACAACTTGAAAGGTTCATCAGCTACGACAACTTCAGAGGTTCATTACTTACGACAAATTCAAAGATTCACTGCTCGCAAAGCTGGAGTTACTATTACTTGGGAATTACCATCTCTCAGGATGGTATAAGGATGCTGTGTGGAGGCAAGATAGAAGTTGAGGGGTGCCTTGAGTGGAGGCGCTCTGGCTGGGGGTACCAGGCTCTTGGGTCTCTGGCTGGAAGTCCCTGGTTGGGGGTCCCTGGTTGGGGGTCCCTGGCTGGGGGTCCCTGGCTGGGGGTCCCTGGCTGGGGGTCCCTGGCTAGGGATTTCTGGCTGGGGATTCCTGGCTGGGGATTCCTCAGCTGCGAGATGCTGATTATTCATGTTTATAGCTTGTGGCCGCCAGGGGGTAAAGACCCGGATAAATCACCCATGGAAGACCGCAGCAAGAGAGAGAGAGAGAGAGGTGGCTGCAGCTGAGGTAGTGGCTACAGTAGTAAACATAAGAGATGTTACTAAAGAAACTTTCCTAGAGACGTGGTTGCACTATGTGTAGATCAAACTATATTTTAACTTTAAATTTATGATAGCGCTATTATGACTTGGCTCAGACTTGGTTCTGGCTGTTATAACTCTCTCTCTCTCTCTCTCTCTCTCTCTCTCTCTCTCTCTCTCTCTCTCTCTCTCTCTCTCCTCACTCGTGCATATTCATATCTGACTAATTTGCTCACTTAAGTGTTTTTGTCTCTCCTGCTTATGCTTCCCTTCTAGCTCTTTGTCTATGCTATTTACCTCACACTCCACCTGCCTCACACTCCACCTGCCTCACACTCCACCTGCCTCACACTCCACCTACCTCACACTCCACCTGCCTCACACTCCACCTTCCTCACACTCCACCTACCTCACACTCCACCTGCCTCACATTCCACCTGCCTCACACTCCACCTACCTCACACTCCACCTACCTCACACTCCACCTGCCTCACACTCCACCTGCCTCACACTCCACCTGCCTCACACTCCACCTGCCTCACACTCCACCTACCTGACACTCCACCTGCCTCACACTCCACCTGCCTCACACTCCACCTGCCTCACATTCCACCTGCCTCACACTCCACCTACCTCACACTCCACCTACCTCACACTCCAGCTGCCTCACACTCCACCTGCCTCACACTCCACCTGCCTCACACTCCACCTGCCTCACACTCCACCTGCCTCACACTCCACCTGCCTCACACTCCACCTGCCTCACACTCCACCTGCCTCACGCTCCACCTGCCTCACACTCCACCTACCTCACACTCCACCTGCCTCACATTCCACCTGCCTCACACTCCACCTACCTCACACTCCACCTGCCTCACACTCCACCTGCCTCACACTCCACCTGCCTCACATTCCACCTACCTCACACTCCACCTGCCTCACACTCCACCTGCCTCACACTCCACCTGCCTCACACTCCACCTGCCTCACACTCCACCTGCCTCACACTCCACCTACCTCACACTCCACCTGCCTCACACTCCACCTGCCTCACACTCCACCTACCTCACACTCCACCTGCCTCACATTCCACCTGCCTCACACTCCACCTACCTCACACTCCACCTGCCTCACACTCCACCTGCCTCACACTCCACCTGCCTCACACTCCACCTACCTGACTCCACCTGCCTCACACTCCACCTGCCTCACACTCCACCTGCCTCACACTCCACCTGCCTCACACTCCACCTACCTCACACTCCACCTACCTCACACTCCAGCTGCCTCACACTCCACCTGCCTCACACTCCACCTGCCTCACACTCCACCTGCCTCACACTCCACCTGCCTCACACTCCACCTGCCTCACACTCCACCTGCCTCACACTCCACCTGCCTCACGCTCCACCTGCCTCACACTCCACCTACCTCACACTCCACCTGCCTCACATTCCACCTGCCTCACACTCCACCTACCTCACACTCCACCTGCCTCACACTCCACCTCCCTCACACTCCACCTGCCTCACACTCCACCTGCCTCACATTCCACCTACCTCACACTCCACCTGCCTCACACTCCACCTGCCTCACACTCCACCTGCCTCACACTCCACCTACCTCACACTCCACCTGCCTCACACTCCACCTGCCTCACACTCCACCTACCTCACACTCCACCTGCCTCACACTCCACCTACCTCACACTCCACCTGCCTCACACTCCACCTGCCTCACACTCCACCTGCCTCACATTCCACCTGCCTCACACTCCACCTACCTCACACTCCACCTACCTCACACTCCACCTGCCTCACACTCCACCTGCCTCACACTCCACCTGCCTCACACTCCACCTACCTCACACTCCACCTACCTCACACTCCACCTGCCTCACACTCCACCTGCCTCACACTCCACCTGCCTCACACTCCACCTGCCTCACACTCCACCTGCCTCACACTCCACCTGCCTCACATTCCACCTGCCTCACACTCCACCTGCCTCACACTCCACCTACCTCACACTCCACCTGCCTCACACTCCACCTACCTCACACTTCACCTGCCTCACACTCCACTTGCCTCACACTCCACCTGCCTCACATTCCACCTGCCTCACACTCCACCTACCTCACACTCCACCTACCTCACACTCCACCTGCCTCACACTCCACCTGCCTCACACTCCACCTGCCTCACACTCCACCTGCCTCACACTCCACCTGCCTCACACTCCACCTACCTCACACTCCACCTACCTCACACTCGAGCTGCCTCACACTCCAGCTGCCTCACACTCCACCTGCCTCACACTCCACCTGCCTCACACTCCACCTGCCTCACACTCCACCTGCCTCACACTCCACCTGCCTCACACTCCACCTGCCTCACACTCCACCTGCCTCACGCTCCACCTGCCTCACACTCCACCTACCTCACACTCCACCTGCCTCACATTCCACCTGCCTCACACTCCACCTACCTCACACTCCACCTGCCTCACACTCCACCTGCCTCACACTCCACCTGCCTCACACTCCACCTGCCTCACACTCCACCTGCCTCACACTCCACCTACCTCACACTCCACCTGCCTCACACTCCACCTGCCTCACACTCCACCTACCTCACACTCCACCTGCCTCACATTCCACCTGCCTCACACTCCACCTACCTCACACTCCACCTGCCTCACACTCCACCTGCCTCACACTCCACCTGCCTCACACTCCACCTGCCTCACACTCCACCTACCTGACACTCCACCTGCCTCACACTCCACCTGCCTCACACTCCACCTGCCTCACACTCCACCTGCCTCACACTCCACCTACCTCACACTCCACCTACCTCACACTCCAGCTGCCTCACACTCCACCTGCCTCACACTCCACCTGCCTCACACTCCACCTGCCTCACACTCCACCTGCCTCACACTCCACCTGCCTCACACTCCACCTGCCTCACACTCCACCTGCCTCACGCTCCACCTGCCTCACACTCCACCTACCTCACACTCCACCTGCCTCACATTCCACCTGCCTCACACTCCACCTACCTCACACTCCACCTGCCTCACACTCCACCTGCCTCACACTCCACCTGCCTCACACTCCACCTGCCTCACACTCCACCTACCTCACACTCCACCTGCCTCACACTCCACCTGCCTCACACTCCACCTGCCTCACACTCCACCTGCCTCACACCACCTGCCTCACACTCCACCTGCCTCACACTCCACCTACCTCACACTCCACCTGCCTCACACTCCACCTACCTCACACTCCACCTGCCTCACACTCCACCTGCCTCACACTCCACCTGCCTCACATTCCACCTGCCTCACACTCTACCTACCTCACACTCCACCTACCTCACACTCCACCTGCCTCACACTCCACCTGCCTCACACTCCACCTGCCTCACACTCCACCTGCCACACACTCCACCTGCCTCACACTCCACCTGCCTCACACTCCACCTGCCTCACATTCCACCTGCCTCACACTCCACCTGCCTCACACTCCACCTGCCTCACACTCCACCTACCTCACACTCCACCTGCCTCACACTTCACCTACCTCACACTCCACCTGCCTCACACTCCACTTGCCTCACACTCCACCTGCCTCACATTCCACCTGCCTCACACTCCACCTATCTCACACTCCACCTACCTCACACTCCACCTGCCTCACACTCCACCTGCCTCACACTCCACCTGCCTCACACTCCACCTGCCTCACACTCCACCTGCCTCACACTCCACCTGCCTCACACTCCACCTGCCTCACACTCCACCTGCCTCACATTCCACCTGCCTCACACTCCACCTACCTCACACTCCACCTACCTCACACTCCACCTGCCTCACTCCACCTGCCTCACACTCCACCTGCCTCACATTCCACCTACCTCACACTCCACCTGCCTCTCACTCCACCTGCCTCACACTCCACCTGCCTCACACTCCACCTACCTCACACTCCACCTGCCTCACACTCCACCTGCCTCACACTCCACCTGCCTCACACTCCACCTGCCTCACACTCCACCTGCCTCACACTCCACCTGCCTCACACTCCACCTGCCTCACACTCCACCTACCTCACACTCCACCTGCCTCACACTCCACCTGCCTCACACTCCACCTGCCTCACACTCCACCTGCCTCACATTCCTCCTGCCTCACACTCCACCTGCCTCATTCCACCTGCCTCACACTCCATCTGCCTCACACTCCACCTGCCTCACACTCCACCTACCTCACACTCCACCTGCCTCACACTCCACCTACCTCACACTCCACCTGCCTCACACTCCACCTGCCTCACAATCCACCTACCTCACACTCCACCTGCCTCACACTCCACCTGCCTCACACTCCACCTACCTCACACTCCACCTGCCTCACACTCCACCTGCCTCACACTCCACCTGCCTCACATTCCTCCTGCCTCACACTCCACCTGCCTCACACTCCACCTGCCTCACACTCCACCTGCCTCACACTCCACCTGCCTCACACTCCACCTGCCTCACACTCCACCTGCCTCACACTCCACCTGCCTCACACTCCACCTACCTCACACTCCACCTACCTCACACTCCAACTACCTCACACTCCACCTGCCTCACACTCCACCTGCCTCACACTCCACCTGCCTCACACTCCACCTGCCTCACACTCCACCTACCTCACACTCCACCTGCCTCACTCCACCTCCCTCACACTCCACCTGCCTCACATTCCACCTACCTCACACTCCACCTGCCTCACACTCCACCTGCCTCACACTCCACCTGCCTCACACTCCACCTACCTCACACTCCACCTGCCTCACACTCCACCTACCTCACACTCCACCTGCCTCACACTCCACCTGCCTCACACTCCACCTGCCTCACACTCCGCCTGCCTCACACTCCACCTGCCTCACACTCCACCTACCTCATACTCCACCTGCCTCACACTCCACCTGCCTCACACTCCACCCACCTCACACTCCACCTGCCTCACACTCCACCTGCCTCACACTCCACCTGCCTCACACTCCACCTGCCTCATTCCACCTGCCTCACACTCCATCTGCCTCACACTCCACCTGCCTCACACTCCACCTACCTCACACTCCACCTGCCTCACACTCCACCTACCTCACACTCCACCTGCCTCACACTCCACCTGCCTCACACTCCACCTACCTCACACTCCACCTGCCTCACACTCCACCTGCCTCACACTCCACCTACCTCACACTCCACCTGCCTCACACTCCACCTGCCTCACACTCCACCTGCCTCACATTCCACCTGCCTCACACTCCACCTGCCTCACACTCCACCTGCCTCACACTCCACCTGCCTCACACTCCACCTGCCTCACACTCCACCTGCCTCACACTCCACCTGCCTCACACTCCACCTGCCTCACACTCCACCTGCCTCACGCTCCACCTGCCTCACACTCCACCTGCCTCACACTCCACCTACCTCACACTCCACCTGCCTCACACTCCACCTGCCTCACACTCCACCTGCCTCACGTTCCACCTACCTCACACTCCACCTGCCTCACACTCCACCTGCCTCACACTCCACCTGCCTCACACTCCACCTGCCTCACACTCCACCTACCTCACACTCCACCTGCCTCACACTCCACCTACCTCACACTCCACCTGCCTCACACTCCACCTGCCTCACATTCCACCTGCCTCACACTCCACTTACCTCACACTCCACCTACCTCACACTCCACCTGCCTCACACTCCACCTGCCTCACACTCCACCTGCCTCACACTCCACCTGCCTCACACTCCACCTGCTTCACACTCCACCTGCCTCACACTCCACCTGCCTCACACTCCACCTGCCTCACACTCCACCTGCCTCACATTCCACCTGCCTCACACTCCACCTACCTCACACTCCACCTGCCTCACACTCCACCTGCCTCACACTCCACCTGCCTCACACTCCACCTGCCTCACATTCCACCTGCCTCACACTCCACCTGCCTCACACTCCACCTGCCTCACACTCCACCTGCCTCAAATTCCACCTGCCTCACACTCCACCTGCCTCACACTCCACCTGCCTCACACTCCACCTGCCTCACACTCCACCTGCCTCACACTCCACCTGCCTCACATTCCACCTGCCTCACACTCCACCTACCTCACACTCCACGTGCCTCACACTCCACCTGCCTCACACTCCACCTGCCTCACACTCCACCTGCCTCACACTCCACCTGCCTCACACTCCACCTACCTCACACTCCACCTGCCTCACACTCCACCTGTCTCACACTCCACCTGCCTCACACTCCACCTGCCTCATTCCACCTGCCTCACACTCCACCTACCTCACACTCCACCTGCCTCACACTCCACCTACCTCACACTCCACCTGCCTCACACTCCACCTGCCTCACACTCAACCTACCTCACACTCCACCTGCCTCACACTCCACCTGCCTTACATTCCACCTGCCTCACACTCCACCTACCTCACACTCCACCTGCCTCACACTCCACCTGCCTCACACTCCACCTGCCTCACACTCCACCTGCCTCACACTCCACCTACCTCACTCTCCACCTGCCTCACACTCCACCTGCCTCACACTCCACCTGCGTCACACTCCACCTGCCTCACACTCCACCTGCCTCACACTCCACCTGCCTCACACTCCACCTACCTCACTCTCCACCTGCCTCACACTCCACCTGCCTCACACTCCACCTGCCTCACACTCCACCTGCCTCACACTCCACCTGCCTCATTCCACCTGCCTCACACTCCACCTGCCTCATTCCACCTGCCTCACACTCCATCTGCCTCACACTCCACCTGCCTCACACTCCACCTACCTCACACTCCACCTGCCTCACATTCCACCTACCTCACTCTCCACCTGCCTCACACTCCACCTGCCTCACACTCCACCTGCCTCACACTCCACCTACCTCACACTCCACCTGCCTCACACTCCACCTACCTCACACTCCACCTGCCTCACACTCCACCTGCCTCACACTCCACCTGCCTCACATTCCACCTGCCTCACACTCCACCTGCCTCACACTCCACCTGCCTCACACTCCACCTGCCTCACACTCCACCTGCCTCACACTCCACTTGCCTCACACTCCACCTGCCTCACACTCCACCTGCCTCATTCCACCTGCCTCACACTCCATCTGCCTCACACTCCACCTGCCTCACACTCCACCTACCTCACACTCCACCTGCCTCACACTCCACCTACCTCACACTCCACCTGCCTCACACTCCACCTGCCTCACACTCCACCTACCTCACACTTCACCTGCCTCACACTTCACCTACCTCACACTCCACCTACCTCACACTCCACCTGCCTCACACTCCACCTACCTCACACTCCACCTACCTCACACTCCACCTGCCTCACACTCCACCTACCTCACACTCCACCTACCTCACACTCCAACTACCTCACACTCCACCTGCCTCACACTCCACCTGCCTCACACTCCACCTGCCTCACACTCCACCTGCCTCACACTCCACCTACCTCACACTCCACCTGCCTCACACTCCACCTGCCTCACACTCCACCTGCCTCACACTCCACCCACCTCACACTCCACCTGCCTCACACTCCACCTGCCTCACATTCCACCTGCCTCACACTCCACCTGCCTCACACTCCACCTGCCTCACACTCCACCTGCCTCACACTCCACCTACTTCACACTCCACCTACTTCACACTCCACCTGCCTCACACTCCACCTGCCTCACACTCCACCCACCTCACACTCCACCTGCCTCACACTCCACCTGCCTCACATTCCACCTGCCTCACACTCCACCTGCCTCACACTCCACCTGCCTCACACTCCACCTGCCTCACACTCCACCTGCCTCACACTCCACCTGCCTCACACTCCACCTACTTCACACTCCACCTGCCTCACACTCCACCTGCCTCACACTCCACCTGCCTCACACTCCACCTGCCTCACACTCCACCTGCCTCACACTCCACCTGCCTCACACTCCACCTGCCTCACACTCCACCTGCCTCACACTCCACCTGCCTCACACTCCACCTGCTTCACACTCCACCTACCTCACACTCCACCTACCTCACACTCCACCTGCCTCTATAATATAACATTGCCTCTATAATATAGCACTGCCTCTGTAATAATATAACACTGCCTCTATAATATAACACTGCCTATGTAATAATATAACACTGCCTATGTAATAATATAACACTGCCTCTATAATATAACACTGCCTCTGTAATAATATAACTGCCTCTGTAATAATATAACACTGCCTCTGTAATAATATAACACTGCTTCTGTAATAATATAACACTGCTTCTGTAATAATATAACACTGCCTCTGTAATAATATGACACTGCCTCTATAACAATATAACACTGCCTCTGTAATATAATACTGCCTCTGTAATAATATAACACTGCCTCTGTAATAATATAACACTGCCTCTGTAATATAACACTGCCTCTGTAATAATATAACACTGCCTCTATAACAATATAACACTGCCTCTGTAATATAATACTGCCTCTGTAATAATATAACACTGCCTCTGTAATAATATAACACTGCCTCTGTAATAATATAACACTGCCTCTGTAATATAACACTGCCTCTGTAATAATATGACACTGCCTCTATAACAATATAACACTGCCTCTGTAATATAATACTGCCTCTGTAATAATATAACACTGCCTATGTAATAATATAACACTGCCTCTGTAATAATATAACACTGCCTCTGTAATATAACACTGCCTCTGTAATAATATGACACTGCCTCTATAACAATATAACACTGCCTCTGTAATATAATACTGCCTCTATAACAATATAACACTGCCTCTGTAATATAACACTGCCTCTGTAATATAATACTGCCTCTGTAATAATATAACACTGCCTCTGTAATAATATAACACTGCCTCTGTAATATAACACTGCCTCTGTAATAATATAACACTGCCTCTATAACAATATAACACTGCCTCTGTGATAATATTACACTGCCTCTGTAATAATATAACACTGCCTCTGTAATAATATAACACTGCCTCTGTAATAATATAACACTGCCTCTGTAATAATATAACACTGCCTCTGTAATAATATAACACTGCCTCTGTAATAATATAACACTGCCTCTGTAATAATATAACACTGCCTCTGTAATAATATAACACTGCCTCTGTAATAATATAACACTGCTTCTATAACAATATAACACTGCCTCTGTAATAATATAACACTGCCTCTGTAATAATATAACACTGCCTCTGTAATAATATAACACTGCCTCTGTAATAATATAACACTGCCTCTGTAATAATATAACACTGCCTCTATAACAATATAACACTGCCTCTGTAATAATATAACACTGCCTCTGTAATAATATATCACAGTGCCTCTGTAATAATATAACACTGCCTCTGTAATAATATAACACTGCCTCTGTAATAATATAACACTGACTCTGTTATGATACAACACTGCCTCTGTAATAATATAACACTGCTTCTGTAATAATATAACACTGCCTCTGTAATAATATGACACTGCCTCTATAACAATATAACACTGCCTCTGTAATATAATACTGCCTCTGTAATAATATAAAACTGCCTCTGTAATAATATAACACTGCCTCTGTAATATAACACTGCCTCTGTAATAATATAACACTGCCTCTATAACAATATAACACTGCCTCTGTAATATAATACTGCCTCTGTAATAATATAACTGCCTCTGTAATAATATAACACTGCCTCTGTAATAATATAACACTGCCTCTGTAATAATATAACACTGCCTCTGTAATAATATGACACTGCCTCTATAACAATATAACACTGCCTCTGTAATATAATACTGCCTCTGTAATATAATACTGCCTCTGTAATAATATAACACTGCCTCTGTAATAATATAACACTGCCTCTGTAATAATATAACACTGCCTCTGTAATAATATAACACTGCCTCTGTAATAATATAACACTGCCTCTGTAATAATATAACACTGCCTCTGTAATAATATAACACTGCCTCTGTAATAATATAACACTGCCTCTGTAATAATATAACACTGCCTCTGTAATAATATAACACTGCCTCTGTAATAATATAACACTGCCTCTGTAATATAACACTGCCTCTGTAATATAATACTGCCTCTGTAATAATATAACACTGCCTCTGTAATAATATAACACTGCCTCTGTAATATAACACTGCCTCTGTAATAATATAACACTGCCTCTATAACAATATAACACTGCCTCTGTGATAATATAACACTGCCTCTGTAATAATATAACACTGCCTTTGTAATAATATAACATTGCCTCTGTAATAATATAACACTGCCTCTGTAATAATATAACACTGCCTCTGTAATAATATAACACTGCCTCTGTAATAATATAACACTGCCTCTGTAATAATATAACACTGCCTGTAATAATATAACACTGCCTCTGTAATAATATAACACTGCCTCTGTAATAATATAACACTGCCTCTGTAATAATATAACACTGCCTCTGCAATAATATAACACTGCCTCTGTAATAATATAACACTGCCTCTGTAATAATATAACACTGCCTCTGTAATAATATAACACTGCCTCTGTAATAATATAACACTGCCTCTGTAATAATATAACACTGCCTCTGTAATAATATAACACTGCCTCTGTAATAATATAACACTGCCTCTGCCTCTGTAATAATATAACACTGCCTCTGTAATAATATAACACTGCCTCTGTAATAATATAACACTGCCTCTGTAATAATATAACACTGCCTCTGTAATAATATAACACTGCCTCTGTAATAATATAACACTGCCTCTGTAATAATATAACACTGCCTCTGTAATAATATAACACTGCCTCTGTAATAATATAACACTGCCTCTGTAATAATATAACACTGCCTCTGTAATAATATAACACTGCCTCTATAATATAACACTGCCTCTGTAATAATATAACACTGCCTCTGTAATAATATAACACTGCCTCTGTAATAATATAACACTGCCTCTGTAATAATATAACACTGCCTCTGTAATAATATAACACTGCCTCTGTAATAATATAACACTGCCTCTGTAATAATATAACACTGCCTCTGTAATAATATAACACTGCCTCTGTAATAATATAACACTGCCTCTGTAATAATATAACACTGCCTCTGTAATAATATAACACTGCCTCTGTAATAATATAACACTGCCTCTGTAATAATATAACACTGCCTCTGTAATAATATAACACTGCCTCTGTAATAATATAACACTGCCTCTGTAATAATATAACACTGCCTCTGTAATAATATAACACTGCCTCTGTAATAATATAACACTGCCTCTGTAATAATATAACACTGCCTCTGTAATAATATAACACTGCCTCTGTAATAATATAACACTGCCTCTGTAATAATATAACACTGCCTCTGTAATAATATAACACTGCCTCTGTAATAATATAACACTGCCTCTGTAATAATATAACACTGCCTCTGTAATAATATAACACTGCCTCTGTAATAATATAACACTGCCTCTGTAATAATATAACACTGCCTCTGTAATAATATAACACTGCCTCTGTAATAATATAACACTGCCTCTGTAATAATATAACACTGCCTCTGTAATAATATAACACTGCCTCTGTAATAATATAACACTGCCTCTGTAATAATATAACACTGCCTCTGTAATAATATAACACTGCCTCTGTAATAATATAACAATAATATAACACTGCCTCTGTAATAATATAACACTGCCTCTGTAATAATATAACACTGCCTCTGTAATAATATAACACTGCCTCTGTAATAATATAACACTGCCTCTGTAATAATATAACAATGCCTCTGTAATAATATAACACTGCCTCTGTAATAATATAACAATGCCTCTGTAATAATATAACACTGCCTCTGTAATAATATAACACTGCCTCTGTAATAATATAACACTGCCTCTGTAATAATATAACACTGCCTCTGTAATAATATAACACTGCCTCTGTAATAATATAACACTGCCTCTGTAATAATATAACACTGCCTCTGTAATAATATAACACTGCCTCTGTAATAATATAACGCTACCTCTGTAATAATATAACACTGTAATAATATAACCTCTGTAATAATATAACACTGCCTCTGTAATAATATAACACTGCCTCTGTAATAATATAACACTGCCTCTGTAATAATATAACACTGCCTCTGTAATAATATAACACTGCCTCTGTAATAATATAACACTGACTGTAAAATAATATAACACTGCTAATAATATAACACTGCCTCTGTAATAATATAACACTGCCTCTGTAATAATATAACACTGCCTCTGTAATAATATAACACTGCCTCTGTAATAATATAACACTGCCTCTGTAATAATATAACACTGCCTCTGTAATAATATAACACTGCCTCTGTAATAATATAACACTGCCTCTGTAATAATATAACACTGCCTCTGTAATAATATAACACTGCCTCTGTAATAATATAACACTGCCTCTGTAATAATATAACACTGCCTCTGTAATAATATAACACTGCCTCTGTAATAATATAACACTGCCTCTGTAATAATATAACACTGCCTCTGTAATAATATAACACTGCCTCTGTAATAATATAACACTGCCTCTGTAATAATATAACACTGCCTCTGTAATAATATAACACTGCCTCTGTAATAATATAACACTGCCTCTGTAATAATATAACACTGCCTCTGTAATAATATAACACTGCCTCTGTAATAATATAACACTGCCTCTGTAATAATATAACACTACCTCTGTAATAATATAACACTGCCTCTGTAATAATATAACACTGCCTCTGTAATAATATAACACTGCCTCTGTAATAATATAACACTGCCTCTGTAATAATATAACACTGACTCTGTAATAATATAACACTGCCTCTGTAATAATATAACAATGCCTCTGTAATAATATAACAATGCCTCTGTAATAATATAACACTGTAATAATATAACACTCCTCTGTAATAATATAACACTGCCTCTGTAATAATATAACACTGCCTCTGTAATAATATAACACTGTAATAATATAACACTGCCTCTGTAATAATATAACACTGCCTCTGTAATAATATAACACTGCCTCTGTAATAATATAACACTGCCTCTGTAATAATATAACACTGCCTCTGCAATAATATAACACTGCCTCTGTAATAATATAACACTGCCTCTGTAATAATATAACACTGCCTCTGTAATAATATAACTGCCTCTGTAATAATATAACACTGACTCTGTAATAATATAACACTGCCTCTGTAATAATATAACTGCCTCTGTAATAATATAACACTGACTCTGTAATAATATAACAATAATATAACTGCCTCTGTAATAATATAACACTGCCTCTGTAAATATATGCCTCTGTAATAATATAACACTGCCTCTGTAATAATATAACACTGCCTCTGTTATAATATAACTGCCTCTGTAATAATGTAACACTGCCTCTGTAATAATATAACACTGCCTCTGTAATAATATAACTGCCTCTGTAATAATATAACTGCCTCTGTAATAATATAACTGCCTCTGTAATAATATAACACTGCCTCTGTAATATAAAACTGCCTCTGTTATAATATAACTGCCTCTGTAATAATATAACACTGCCTCTGTAATAATATAACACTGCCTCTGTTATAATATAACTGCCTCTGTAATAATATAAAAATGCCTCTGTAATAATATAACACTGCCTCTGTAATAATATAATATAACACTGCCTCTGTAATAATATAACACTGCCTCTGTAATAATATAACTGCCTCTGTACTGCCTCTGTAATAATATAACTGCCTCTGTAATAATATAACACTGCCTCTGTAATAATATAACACTGCCTCTGTAATAATATAACACTGCCTCTGTAATAATATAACACTGCCTCTGTAATAATATAACACTGCCTCTGTAATAATATAACACTGCCTCTGTAATAATATAACACTGCCTCTGTAATAATATAACACTGCCTCTGTAATAATATAACTGCCTCTGTAATAATATAACACTGCCTCTGTAATAATATAACACTGCCTCTGTAATAATATAACACTGCCTCTGTAATAATATAACACTGCCTCTGTAATAATATAACACTGCCTCTGTAATAATATAACTGCCTCTGTAATAATATAACACTGCCTCTGTAATAATATAACACTGCCTCTGTAATAATATAACACTGCCTCTATAATATAACACTGCCTCTGTAATAATATAACACTGCCTCTGTAATAATATAACAATGCTTCTATAATATAACACTGTCTCTGTAATAATATAACACTGCCTCTGTAATATTACACTGCCTCTGTAATAATATAACACTGCCTCTATAATATAACACTGTCTCTGTAATAATATAACACTGCCTCTGTAATAATATAACACTGCCTCTGTAATAATATAACACTGCCTCTGTAATAATATAACACTGCCTCTGTAATAATATAACACTGCCTCTGTAATATAACACTGCCTCTGTAATAATATAACACTGCCTCTGTAATAATATAACACTGCCTCTGTAATAATATAACACTGCCTCTGTAATAATATAACACTGCCTCTGTAATAATATAACACTACCTCTGTAATAATATAACACTGCCTCTGTAATAATATAACACTGCCTCTGTAATAATATAACACTGCCTCTGTAATAATATAACACTGCCTCTGTAATAATATAACACTGCCTCTGTAATAATATAACACTGCCTCTGTAATAATATAACACTGCCTCTGTAATAATATAACACTGCCTCTGTAATAATATAACACTGTAATAATATAACCTGCCCTCTGTAATAATATAACACTGCCTCTGTAATAATATAACACTGCCTCTGTAATAATATAACACTGCCTCTGTAATAATATAACACTGCCTCTGTAATAATATAACACTACCTCTGTAATAATATAACACTGCCTCTGTAATAATATAACACTGCCTCTGTAATAATATAACACTGCCTCTGTAATAATATAACACTACCTCTGTAATAATATAACACTGCCTCTGTAATAATATAACACTGCCTCTGTAATAATATAACACTGCCTCTGTAATAATATAACACTGCCTCTGTAATAATATAACACTACCTCTGTAATAATATAACACTGCCTCTGTAATAATATAACACTGCCTCTGTAATAATATAACACTGCCTCTGTAATAATATAACACTGCCTCTGTAATAATATAACACTGCCTCTGTAATAATATAACACTGCCTCTGTAATAATATAACACTGCCTCTGTAATAATATAACACTGCCTCTGTAATAATATAACACTGCCTCTGTAATAATATAACACTGCCTCTGTAATAATATAACACTGCCTCTGTAATAATATAACACTGCCTCTGTAATAATATAACACTGCCTCTGTAATAATATAACACTGCCTCTGTAATAATATAACACTGCCTCTGTAATAATATAACACTGCCTCACTGCCTCTGTAATAATATAACACTGCCTCTGTAATAATATAACACTGCCTCTGTAATAATATAACACTGCCTCTGTAATAATATAACACTGCCTCTGTAATAATATAACACTGCCTCTGTAATAATATAACACTGCCTCTGTAATAATATAACACTGCCTCTGTAATAATATAACACTGCCTCTGTAATAATATAACACTGCCTCTGTAATAATATAACACTGCCTCTGTAATAATATAACAATAATATAACACTGCCTCTGTAATAATATAACAATAATATAACACTGCCTCTGTAATAATATAACACTGCCTCTGTAATAATATAACACTGCCTCTGTAATAATATAACACTGCCTCTGTAATAATATAACACTGCCTCTGTAATAATATAACACTGCCTCTGTAATAATATAACACTGCCTCTGTAATAATATAACACTGCCTCTGTAATAATATAACACTGCCTCTGTAATAATATAACACTGCCTTTGTAATAATATAACACTACCTCTGTAATAATATAACACTACCTCTGTAATAATATAACACTGCCTCTGTAATAATATAACACTGCCTCTGTAATAATATAACACTGCCTCTGTAATAATATAACACTGCCTCTGTAATAATATAACACTGCCTCTGTAATAATATAACACTACCTCTGTAATAATATAACACTGCCTCTGTAATAATATAACACTGCCTCTGTAATAATATAACTGCCTCTGTAATAATATAACACTGCCTCTGTAATAATATAACTGCCTCTGTAATAATATAACACTGCCTCTGTAATAATATAACACTGCCTCTGTAATAATATAACACTGCCTCTGTAATAATATAACTGCCTCTGTAATAATATAACACTGCCTCTGTAATAATATAACACTGCCTCTGTTATAATATAACTGCCTCTGTAATAATATAACACTGCCTCTGTAATAATATAACACTGCCTCTGTTATAATATAACTGCCTCTGTAATAATGTAACACTGCCTCTGTAATAATATAACACTGCCTCTGTAATAATATAACTGCCTCTGTAATAATATAACACTGCCTCTGTAATAATATAACTGCCTCTGTAATAATATAACACTGCCTCTGTAATATAAAACTGCCTCTGTTATAATATAACTGCCTCTGTAATAATATAAC
>NC_091296.1:68044007-68094007 GCF_038502225.1 Cherax quadricarinatus | reverse complement strand
CCCCGGAATAACCTCCAGGTAACCAGGTAGGTGTGTGTGTGTGTGTGTGTGTGTGTGGTGCTAGGATTGACCAGCCTGGAGGTGAGTGCACGTGCACTTACACGTTCAGGCTTAGCCTAAATTTACATGCAGATTGCTAGTTGTTGATTACACACTTCTTGCTGGGTGCTACAAGCTGGGTGCTACAAGCTGGGTGCTACAAGCTGGGTGCTACAAGCTGGGTGCTACAAGCTGGGTGCCACAAGCTGGGTGCTACAAGCTGGGTGCCACAAGCTGGGTGCCACAAGCTGGGTGCCACAAGCTGGGTGCTACAAGCTGGGTGCTACAAGCTGGGTGCTACAAGCTGGGTGCCACAAGCTGGGTGCTACAAGCTGGGTGCCACAAGCTGGGTGCTACAAGCTGGGTGCTACAAGCTGGGTGCCACAAGCTGGGTGCTACAAGCTGGGTGCTACAAGCTGGGTGCTACAAGCTGGGTGCCACAAGCTGGGTGCTACAAGCTGGGTGCCACAAGCTGGGTGCCACAAGCTGGGTGCCACAAGCTGGGTGCTACAAGCTGGGTGCTACAAGCTGGGTGCCACAAGCTGGGTGCCACAAGCTGGGTGCCACAAGCTGGGTGCCACAAGCTGGGTGCTACAAGCTGGGTGCTACAAGCTGGGTGCTACAAGCTGGGTGCTACAAGCTGGGTGCCACAAGCTGGGTGCTACAAGCTGGGTGCCACAAGCTGGGTGCCACAAGCTGGGTGCTACAAGCTGGGTGCCACAAGCTGGGTGCCACAAGCTGGGTGCTACAAGCTGGGTGCTACAAGCTGGGTGCCACAAGCTGGGTGCCACAAGCTGGGTGCCACAAGCTGGGTGCTACAAGCTGGGTGCCACAAGCTGGGTGCCACAAGCTGGGTGCTACAAGCTGGGTGCTACAAGCTGGGTGCTACAAGCTGGGTGCCACAAGCTGGGTGCTACAAGCTGGGTGCTACAAGCTGGGTGCTACAAGCTGGGTGCTACAAGCTGGGTGCCACAAGCTGGGTGCCACAAGCTGGGTACAAGCTGGGTGCCACGAGCTGGGTGCCACAAGCTGGGTGCTACAAGCTGGGTGCTACAAGCTGGGTGCTACAAGCTGGGTGCTACAAGCTGGGTGCCACAAGCTGGGTGCTACAAGCTGGGTGCTACAAGCTGGGTGCTACAAGCTGGGTGCTACAAGCTGGGTGCCACAAGCTGGGTGCCACAAGCTGGGTGCTACAAGCTGGGTGCTACAAGCTGGGTGCTACAAGCTGGGTGCCACAAGCTGGGTGCTACAAGCTGGGTGCCACAAGCTGGGTGCTACAAGCTGGGTGCCACAAGCTGGGTGCTACAAGCTGGGTGCTACAAGCTGGGTGCTACAAGCTGGGTGCCACAAGCTGGGTGCTACAAGCTGGGTGCCACAAGCTGGGTGCTACAAGCTGGGTGCCACAAGCTGGGTGCTACAAGCTGGGTGCTACAAGCTGGGTGCGACAAGCTGGGTGCGACAAGCTGGGTGCCACAAGCTGGGTGCTACAAGCTGGGTGCCACAAGCTGGGTGCTACAAGCTGGGTGCCACAAGCTGGGTGCTACAAGCTGGGTGCCACAAGCTGGGTGCTACAAGCTGGGTGCTACAAGCTGGGTGCTACAAGCTGGGTGCCACAAGCTGGGTGCTACAAGCTGGGTGCCACAAGCTGGGTGCTACAAGCTGGGTGCCACAAGCTGGGTGCTACAAGCTGGGTGCTACAAGCTGGGTGCTACAAGCTGGGTGCCACAAGCTGGGTGCTACAAGCTGGGTGCTACAAGCTGGGTGCCACAAGCTGGGTGCTACAAGCTGGGTGCCACAAGCTGGGTGCTACAAGCTGGGTGCCACAAGCTGGGTGCTACAAGCTGGGTGCTACAAGCTGGGTGCCACAAGCTGGGTGCTACAAGCTGGGTGCTACAAGCTGGGTGCCACAAGCTGGGTGCTACAAGCTGGGTGCTACAAGCTGGGTGCTACAAGCTGGGTGCTACAAGCTGGGTGCCACAAGCTGGGTGCTACAAGCTGGGTGCCACAAGCTGGGTGCTACAAGCTGGGTGCTACAAGCTGGGTGCCACAAGCTGGGTGCCACAAGCTGGGTGCCACAAGCTGGGTGCTACAAGCTGGGTGCTACAAGCTGGGTGCTACAAGCTGGGTGCCACAAGCTGGGTGCTACAAGCTGGGTGCCACAAGCTGGGTGCCACAAGCTGGGTGCTACAAGCTGGGTGCTACAAGCTGGGTGCTACAGCTTGTTTACTAGTTGATCGTGTATGTATGTGTTCAGGTAGCCTGGTACATTACTCTCGCTCGTTTACACTAAGGATATATCTTCGCTTTAGTGCCTATTTCATTCCGTTTTAAGTTAACAAACTGCATTGGCAGACTAACTTTACCACTCTTTCCCTTTCCAGAACGATTTATTTTCTTCCAGTGTGTGTGTGTTTGTGCTGTGTGTGTGTGTTTGTGCTGTGTGTGTGTGGGGGGGGGGGGTTGTATGTTGTGCTGGCGGTAATAAATTCTATACATATATGGTGGGTGTGGAGGGAAGCTCTCAGTCACCGAGGTAATTTCCTCAGCTGGCCACGACGGTAGTGTTGGCAGAGATGAGGAAGAAGAGACGGGGAAGGTGGAGAAAGGAGAGGCAGAAATTTGCGAGATGTGGCCGTGAGGTGGTGATGGCGTTGATAGTGGTGGTGGTAGTGGTGATGGAGATAGCGTTGATAATGGTGGTGGTAGTGGTGATGGAGATAGCGTTGATAATGGTGGTGGTAGTGGTGATGGAGATAGCGTTGATAATGGTGGTGGTAGTGGTGATGGAGATAGCGTTGATAGTGGTGGTGGTAGTGGTGATGGAGATAGCGTTGATAGTGGTGGTGGTGGTAGTGGTGATGGAGATAGCGTTGATAGTGGTGGTGGTAGTGGTGATGGAGATAGCGTTGATAGTGGTGGTGGTAGTGGTGATGGAGATAGCGTTGATAGTGGTGGTGGTGGTAGTGGTGATGGAGATAGCGTTGATAGTGGTGGTGGTAGTGGTGATGGAGATAGCGTTGATAGTGGTGGTGGTAGTGGTGATGGAGATAGCGTTGATAGTGGTGGTGGTAGTGGTGATGGAGATAGCGTTGATAGTGGTGGTGGTAGTGGTGATGGAGATAGCGTTGATAGTGGTGGTGGTAGTGGTGATGGAGATAGCGTTGATAGTGGTGGTGGTAGTGGTGATGGAGATAGCGTTGATAGTGGTGGTGGTAGTGGTGATGGAGATAGCGTTGATAGTGGTGGTGGTAGTGGTGATAGAGATAGCGTTGATAGTGGTGGTGGTAGTGGTGATGAGATAGCGTTGATAGTGGTGGTGGTAGTGGTGATGGAGATAGCGTTGATAGTGGTGGTGGTAGTGGTGATGGAGATAGCGTTGATAGTGGTGGTGGTAGTGGTGATGGAGATAGCGTTGATAGTGGTGGTGGTAGTGGTGATGGAGATAGCGTTGATAGTGGTGGTGGTAGTGGTGATGGAGATAGCGTTGATAGTGGTGGTGGTAGTGGTGATGGAGATAGCGTTGATAGTGGTGGCGGTAGTGGTGATGGAGATAGCGTTGATAGTGGTGGTGGTAGTGGTGATGGAGATAGCGTTGATAGTGGTGGTGGTAGTGGTGATGGAGATAGCGTTGATAGTGGTGGTGGTAGTGGTGATGGAGATAGCGTTGATAGTGGTGGTGGTAGTGGTGATGGAGATAGCGTTGATAGTGGTGGTGGTGGTGGTGATGGAGATAGCGTTGATAGTGGTGGTGGTGGTAGTGGTGATGGAGATAGCGTTGATAGTGGTGGTGGTAGTGGTGATGGAGATAGCGTTGATAGTGGTGGTGGTAGTGGTGATGGAGATAGCGTTGATAGTGGTGGTGGTAGTGGTGATGGAGATAGCGTTGATAGTGGTGGTGGTAGTGGTGATGGAGATAGCGTTGATAGTGGTGGTGGTAGTGGTGATGGAGATAGCGTTGATAGTGGTGGTGGTAGTGGTGATGGAGATAGCGTTGATAGTGGTGGTGGTAGTGGTGATGGAGATAGCGTTGATAGTGGTGGTGGTAGTGGTGATGGAGATAGCGTTGATAGTGGTGGTGGTAGTGGTGATGGAGATAGCGTTGATAGTGGTGGTGGTAGTGGTGATGGAGATAGCGTTGATAGTGGTGGTGGTAGTGGTGATGGAGATAGCGTTGATAGTGGTGGTGGTAGTGGTGATGGAGATAGCGTTGATAGTGGTGGTGGTAGTGGTGATGGAGATAGCGTTGATAGTGGTGGTGGTAGTGGTGATGGAGATAGCGTTGATAGTGGTGGTGGTAGTGGTGATGGAGATAGCGTTGATAGTGGTGGTGGTAGTGGTGATGGAGATAGCGTTGATAGTGGTGGTGGTAGTGGTGATGGAGATAGCGTTGATAGTGGTGGTGGTAGTGGTGATGGAGATAGCGTTGATAGTGGTGGTGGTAGTGGTGATGGAGATAGCGTTGATAGTGGTGGTGGTAGTGGTGATGGAGATAGCGTTGATAGTGGTGGTGGTAGTGGTGATGGAGATAGCGTTGATAGTGGTGGTGGTAGTGGTGATGGAGATAGCGTTGATAGTGGTGGTGGTAGTGGTGATGGAGATAGCGTTGATAGTGGTGGTGGTAGTGGTGATGGAGATAGCGTTGATAGTGGTGGTGGTGGTGGTGATGGAGATAGCGTTGATAGTGGTGGTGGTGGTAGTGGTGATGGAGATAGCGTTGATAGTGGTGGTGGTAGTGGTGATGGAGATAGCGTTGATAGTGGTGGTGGTAGTGGTGATGGAGATAGCGTTGATAGTGGTGGTGGTAGTGGTGATGGAGATAGCGTTGATAGTGGTGGTGGTAGTGGTGATGGAGATAGCGTTGATAGTGGTGGTGGTAGTGGTGATGGAGATAGCGTTGATAGTGGTGGTGGTAGTGGTGATGGAGATAGCGTTGATAGTGGTGGTGGTAGTGGTGATGGAGATAGCGTTGATAGTGGTGGTGGTAGTGGTGATGGAGATAGCGTTGATAGTGGTGGTGGTAGTGGTGATGGAGATAGCGTTGATAGTGGTGGTGGTAGTGGTGATGGAGATAGCGTTGATAGTGGTGGTGGTAGTGGTGATGGAGATAGCGTTGATAGTGGTGGTGGTAGTGGTGATGGAGATAGCGTTGATAGTGGTGGTGGTGTGGTGATGGAGATAGCGTTGATAGTGATGATAGCGTTGATAGTGGTGGTGGTAGTGGTGATGGAGATAGCGTTGATAGTGGTGGTGGTAGTGGTGATGGAGATAGCGTTGATAGTGGTGGTGGTAGTGGTGATGGAGATAGCGTTGATAGTGGTGGTGGTAGTGGTGATGGAGATAGCGTTGATAGTGGTGGTGGTAGTGGTGATGGAGATAGCGTTGATAGTGGTGGTGGTAGTGGTGATGGAGATAGCGTTGATAGTGGTGGTGGTAGTGGTGATGGAGATAGCGTTGATAGTGGTGGTGGTAGTGGTGATGGAGATAGTGGTGGTGGTAGTGGTGATGGAGATAGTGGTGGTGGTAGTGGTGATGGAGATAGTGGTGGTGGTAGTGGTGATGGAGATAGTGGTGGTGGTAGTGGTGATGGAGATAGTGGTGGTGGTAGTGGTGATGGAGATAGCGTTGATAGTGGTGGTGGTAGTGGTGATGGAGATAGCGTTGATAGTGGTGGTGATGGTGGTGATGGAGATAGCGTTGATAGTGGTGGTGATGGTGGTGATGGAGATAGCGTTGATAGTGGTGGTGATGGTGGTGATGGAGATAGTGGTGGTGGTAGTGGTGATGGAGATAGCGTTGATAGTAGTGGTGATGGAGATAGATAGTGTTGATAGTGGTGGTGATGGAGATAGCGTTGATAGTGGTGGTGATGGAGATAGCGTTGATAGTGGTGGTGATGGTGGTGATGGAGATAGCGTTGATAGTGGTGGTGATGGTGGTGATGGAGATAGCGTTGATAGTGGTGGTGATGGAGATAGCGTTGATAGTGGTGGTGATGGAGATAGCGTTGATAGTAGTGGTGATGGTGGTGTTGTTGTTTCTTGTTGGTTATCGATATTTTAAGTTGGTGAGATTGGTTGTACATGTGATGTCACCTTGGTGGTGATGGTTGGTGTCTTGGTGGTGACATTGGTGGTGATGGTTGGTGTCTTGGTGGTGACATTGGTGGTGATGGTTGGTGTCTTGGTGGTGACATTGGTGGTGATGGTTGGTGTCTTGGTGGTGACATTGGTGGTGATAGTTGGTGTCTTGGTGGTGACATTGGTGGTGATTGACATTGGTGGTGATGGTTGGTGTCTTGGTGGTGACATTGGTGGTGATGGTTGGTGTCTTGGTGGTGACATTGGTGGTGATGGTTGGTGTCTTGGTGGTGACATTGGTGGTGATAGTTGGTGTCTTGGTGGTGACATTGGTGGTGATGGTTGGTGTCTTGGTGGTGACATTGGTGGTGATGGTTGGTGTCTTGGTGGTGACATTGGTGGTGATGGTTGGTGTCTTGGTGGTGACATTGGTGGTGATAGTTGGTGTCTTGGTGGTGACATTGGTGGTGATGGTTGGTGTCTTGGTGGTGACATTGGTGGTGATGGTTGGTGTCTTGGTGGTGACATTGGTGGTGATGGTTGGTGTCTTGGTGGTGACATTGGTGGTGATAGTTGGTGTCTTGGTGGTGACATTGGTGGTGATGGTTGGTGTCTTGGTGGTGACATTGGTGGTGATGGTTGGTGTCTTGGTGGTGACATTGGTGGTGATGGTTGGTGTCTTGGTGGTGACATTGGTGGTGATAGTTGGTGTCTTGGTGGTGACATTGGTGGTGATAGTTGGTGTCTTGGTGGTGACATTGGTGGTGATAGTTGGTGTCTTGGTGGTGACATTGGTGGTGATAGTTGGTGTCTTGGTGGTGACATTGGTGGTGATGGAGGTGGTGATAATGACAGTCTTTAAGCTACTATGTGTAAACTGCAGAAATCTGTCAGTCAAATTGATTATGAAAAGTCAGGTTATTCCAGTGAAATGTTCTTAGTATGTATATGTTAGTAGTACATAGTGTGTCAGTGCAAAGATGTGGTGTGTGCCAGTGTAGAGAAGATGGTGTGAGCTGAGTGGTGTGTGCCAGTGTAGAGAAGATGGTGTGAGCTGAGTGGTGTGTGCCAGTGTAGAGAAGATGGTGTGAGCTGAGTGGTGTGTGCCAGTGTAGAGAAGATGGTGTGAGCTGAGTGGTGTGTGCCAGTGTAGAGAAGATGGTGTGAGCTGAGTGGTATGTGCCAGTGTAGAGAAGATGGTGTGAGCTGAGTGGTATGTGCCAGTGTAGAGAAGATGGTGTGAGCTGAGTGGTATGTGCCAGTGTAGAGAAGATGGTGTGAGCTGAGTGGTATGTGCCAGTGTAGAGAAGATGGTGTGAGCTGAGTGGTGTGTGCCAGTGTAGAGAAGATGGTGTGAGCTGAGTGGTATGTGCCAGTGTAGAGAAGATGGTGTGAGCTGAGTGGTATGTATTACTGAGATAGTCAACACATCTTGATAGACCGAGAGTCATATATACATCAGAGTGAACACAGCCCACTACACCTTCATCTGATTCTCCCAGAGTGCCAGGCACAGTGTCAACATATTAGTCCCAGAGTGCCAGACACGGTGTCAACACCTCATTTTTCATGTAATACACATTTTTTCGCTTGCCTTATTCGGCAAGAAGGGCGTTGCTATTTAAGCTACAATAGGAAGTTTCACCTATTCGGCACGACACACACACACACACACACACACACACACACACACACACACACACACACACACACAAAACTGACAACTGTGTTAACGTTTTGATTAAGAGTAACTGAGTTAGGACTGAGTGTGTGGTGAGGCATGTGAGAGATACCTGTGACTACGAAGAGCACCCTGACAGATAACTTGAGACAGTCATGACCTTCGACAGAGATCGGAAGTGTGTGAGAGATACTTGTGGTGGCTGGTAAGAGAGAGACTGCAAGATGACTGAAAGAGATAAGTCTTAGTCCTCTGGGACGTGAGACATACCCTCTGACCTCAGGGAGAGAGAGAGAGAGAGAGAGAGAGAGAGAGAGAGAGAGAGAGAGAGAACAAGTGAGTGTCTACCCTAGACTCTTTCTGTCGACCTTACATGTGAGGTGTTGACCTTAACCTGAATCCCACTGGAGCTAAGCTCCTTTCAGCTCAGCTTACTACCAGAGCTCACTCAGCTCGAGGCTTTAACTCCTAAATATAACCAGATGGATTTCGGTCGCTGCAAGGATCCCCGAATGGTATATATTGCACACCTTGCCGTAATTGAACAAATAGTTGAGGAAGCAAAACTCAACAGCAGTATATGTATTTTCTTCACCAAATAAACAAGCTGGTATTTACAATATGTACAGTAATGTAAAAGTGTACAACACGGTGAATAAAGGAGACAAAATGCAAAGGCCAGAGAATGTACCGTGAAAGACCAGCAGCCCAGACAAGTCTGCCAATGCTCGCTTCACAAGTGAATCACATTGCTTCCCAGCTTTGGCGGGCTTGTCTGTGATTGGCCGATGAACCAAGGTACTGATATAACGACGGGGCTCCTATTGATCTTTAAACCCGTAGTACCTGGTTCGTTGATCGGGAGGCAGCCTATATGGAAGTGTGACATACGCCGAATAAAGTGTAACTTACTTATAGCATGCCACAGTATAATTATACCTTTGCTAAGTCTGTGAAGGTTTTTGTAAAGTTTTCCTACTCCTGCAGCCCTTCCCTGGTCCAGGCTCGTGATTGCCTGATCAACCAGCCTTTCATTGCTGGAGGCCCACTGACCCATATATCCATCACAACCTGGTTTATCTGGCACTAGGGTGGGGTACGTCTCCAATTTTCTCTTGAAGACTTTTACACTTGTTCCAGCAGTGTTTCTCATAATTTGGCGGTACATTGTTAAGCAGTCCACGGATGTTGATACAATATTCTCTTATTGTGCCCACGGAGTCCCTGCTTTTCACTCAGTTTATTTTACACATTCTCCTATATCTCTCTTCGGTATGTTATGGCAGTGGGCAGATTTGGGACCCAACCCTCAAATACCTTCCATGTATATATTATCATGTATCTTTGTGTTCCATCGAGTACATATTTAGGACACTGAGGTGTTCCCAGTAACTTAAATGCTTTATTGACTCTGAGGGCCGTAAATGATCGCTGTGTCTGTTCCGACTCTAATGTCTCTCTTACCTTGAAAAGAGCCGTAAACACTGAGCTGTTGTGAAAGTTCTCATTATCCCATATTCCATAAGCCCAGCCTCCTCTACCTCAGTGCAAGAAGGAGTAGTGGAGGATGGTCATAAAATAGTGGAGGATGATCATGAAATAGTGGAGGATGGTTATGAAATAGTGGAGGATGGTCATAAAATAGTGGAGGATGGTCATAAAATAGTGGAGGATGGTCATAAAATAGTGGAGGATGGTCATAAAATAGTGGAGGATGGTCATAAAATAGTGGAGGATGGTCATAAAATAGTGGAGGATGGTCATGAAATAGTGGAGGATGGTCATAAAATAGTGGAGGATGGTCATGAAATAGTGGAGGATGGTCATAAAATAGTGGAGGATGGTCATGAAATAGTGGAGGATGGTCATAAAATAGTGGAGGATGGTCATGAAATAGTGGAGGATGGTCATGAAATAGTGGAGGATGGTCATAAAATAGTGGAGGATGGTCATAAAATAGTGGAGGATGGTCATAAAATAGTGGAGGATGGTCATGAAATAGTGGAAGATGGTCATGAAATAGTGGAGGATGATCATGAAATAGTGGAGGATGGTCATGAAATAGTGGAGTATGGTCATAAAATAGTGGAGGATGGTCATAAAATAGTGGAAGATGATCATAAAATAGTGGAGGATGGTCATGAAATAGTGGAGGATGATCATGAAATAGTGGAGGATGATCATGAAATAGTGGAGGATGGTCATGAAATAGTGGAGTATGGTCATAAAATAGTGGAGGATGGTCATAAAATAGTGGAAGATGATCATAAAATAGTGGAGGATGGTCATAAAATAGTGGAAGATGATCATAAAATAGTGGAGGATGGTTATAAAATAGTGGAGGATGGTCATAAAATAGTGGAGGATGGTCATAAAATAGTGGAAGATGATCATAAAATAGTGGAGGATGGTCATAAAATAGTGGAGGATGGTCATAAAATAGTGGAGGATGGTCATAAAATAGTGGAGGATGGTCATAAAATAGTGGAGGGTGGTCATAAAATAGTGGAGGATGGTCAAGAAATAGTGGAGGATGATCATGAAATAGTGGAGGATGGTCATAAAGTAGTGGAGGATGATCATGAAATAGTGGAGGATGATCATGAAATAGTGGAGGATGATCATGAAATAGTGGAGGATGATCATGAAATAGTGGAGGATGGTCATAAAATAGTGGAGGATGGTCATAAAATAGTGGAGGATGATCATGAAATAGTGGAGGATGGTCATAAAATAGTGGAGGATGGTCATAAAATAGTGGAGGATGGTCATAAAATAGTGGAGGGTGGTCATAAAATAGTGGAGGATGGTCATGAAATAGTGGAGGATGATCATGAAATAGTGGAGGATGATCATGAAATAGTGGAGGATGGTCATAAAATAGTGGAGGATGGTCATTAAATAGTGGAGGATGGTCATAAAATAGTGGAGGATGGTCATAAAATAGTGGAGGATGGTCATTAAATAGTGGAGGATGGTCATAAAATAGTGGAGGATGGTCATAAAATAGTGGAGGATGGTCATAAAATAGTGGAGGATGGTCATTAAATAGTGGAGGATGGTCATAAAATAGTGGAGGATGGTCATAAAATAGTGGAGGATGGTCATAAAATAGTGGAGGATGGTCATAAAATAGTGGAGGATGGTCATAAAATAGTGGAGGATGGTCATAAAATAGTGGAGGATGGTCATAAAATAGTGGAGGATGGTCATAAAATAGTGGAGGATGGTCATAAACTTCCAGTGGAGCAAAATAATAAAAGAAAACATTCATACATGTGTGTATGTGTGTGTATCTGAATTTCTGTGTGTGCACTCATACGCCTGTATTGGTATGTGTGTATATGCATGTGGATATGTATATGTTTTCTTTATATATTTACACTTTTGAATGTGTATATATGTGTATGTATATGTATTTATGTATGTATATATGTATGCACGTACTGATACATACGTGTATGTCTATATGTAATACATATAGACATGCACATGTATGTATCTGTATGTATATCCATACATGTGTCTGTGTATTTATGAATCTATAACCAATAACACTGCAAGTTAATCACTGGGCAATGTACAAGAAATTGTGAAAGCGATCAAAAGAGGATGTTTAAAGCAATCTTCTGAGATACATGCGAGTTACTCAGCGAGGCTTCACCGAGTATTCTAAATTTATTAAGCGAAAAATCTTAGATGGTATGTAGAAACTGTAGCTGACCGTTGGATGGCTCTGCCAACACGCCGTCTTGTATTTTTAAGAGGCTCGTAAATTCCCCTGTCTTCTAATAACATGTTCATTTTTCCACTATAATCTACCTTGCCGGTGATTACTATCGCACTTGCTTTGTCTGTTACGTAAGGTGGAGTCTAGGATCTTTCCTTAATTCATGGTATAACTGCAGATATGTTGCAGTAGTGTTGCAGAGGTCTGAGTAAAGCTCAGACCTCTGCAACACAATTGCCCTCAAAGATTTTTTAAGTTATACCTCGAATTAAGGAAAGATCCTGGAGTTCACCTTACGAAACAGGCAAAGCAAGTGGGATAGTAATCACGGACAAGGTAGATTATAGTGGGGAAATGTAAATGTTAGAAGACGGGGGAACTTTAGTGCCCCTTAAGGCTTCCCCTCAGCTTAGGAAATTTAAAATCTATAAAAGCGAAATTTTTCAATATTTTCCCACTTTGTCTTAGTAGTTGTATTAGGTTTAAAGTTCTCTACAATCCAGAAGATAAAAATATTAATTTTGTACTTTTGAAGATAATATAATTTGATAAAAAATCTTAGGATTCCCATTTTTTTTATACATATTCATTGCATTGATAAATTAAGCCTCACACAAACTAAACTGAATGAGCAATAACCTGGCCACAAGATACTAAAGCCATTCAGAAGAGCCATTCAGAAGTGGTAGACTCCTATATTTTGTTAATGATTAAAAGGCAATCAAAATTTCAGACAGTTATAAGAACAAAATGGTGAGGTGTGCTGCTGCTACACTGGACTTTCACTCTCCACTGAAGGTTTTAGAAGCTACCTGAGCCCTATCAGGATGCTGGGAATGGGCTCAACAACGTTGTTCACAAGGCAGGTGAAAATGTAAGTTGTTCCTAGAATCTGATTCTTATTACCCCACCACGAGGCCTGGTGGGGTAATAAGGACCAGCAACAACAGTAACACCAACAACAGAACATTAGCAGGAGCAACAGCAACATCAGCAACAATAGCAGCAGCTTCAGCAACAACAGAACTTCAGCAGCAGCAACAACAGCAACAGCAACAACAGCAACACCAACAGCAGCATCAACAGTACCAGCAGCCTTGCTTGCTGTTCTCTGTTCCTTTTCCACTATTTTGTGTTCGTATCTTCTAGGTCTTGGCTTCTTGTTCCTCCTCCTCTCACTCCAATCCACTTCATTTTCACCCTTATTCCTCACTTCTTAGTTTTGTCTCTACTCCCTTCTCCCATTTATTTCATATTTATCCTCTTCATCTGTCTTCATCTGTCTCATCCTCTGCCTCTCCTTCTCCTCCCCTTCCTATTTTTCTTTTCCTTTCTCCTCCTCCTATTCATCCTTCTCTTCTTCCTTCTCTTATTTCTTCTACTCTTTTTCCTCTTATTCGTCCTACTCTTCTTCCTCCTCTTGTTCGTCCTACTCTTCTCCTGTTCGTCCTTCTCTTCCTCCTCTTCCTTTTTCATGGTAATAATGTCGGTAAATTACTTCTGTAAATTGAAGTTAATATGCAAATTAACTTTGATTACAAAACATCAAATTAGTTTTGTGGTTTGAAATTATGAATATTTATGTTTCAGGTCACCTTATTGTGGTTACCTGGTTGTGGTTACCTGGCTGTGGTCACCTGGGTGTGTTCACCTGATTGTGGTCACCTGGTTGTGCTCACCTGGTTGTGTTCACCTGCTTGTGTTCACCTGCTTGTGTTCACCTGCTTGTGTTCACCTAGTTATGTTCACATGGTTGTGTTCGCTTGGTTGTGTTCACCTGGTTGTAGCCACCTGGTTGTGGTCATCTGGTTATATTCACCTGGTTGTGTTCATCTGGTTGTGTTTACCTGCTTGTAGTCACCTGGTTGTTCTTACCTGGTTGTGTTGGCCTGGTTGTGTTGACCTGGTTGTGGTCACCTGGTTGTGTTCACCTGGTTGTGGTCATATGGTTGTTCTTACCTGGTTGTGTTGACCTGGTTTTGGTCACTTGGTTGTTCTTACCTGGTTGTGTTGACCTGGTTGTGGTCACCTGGTTGTGTTCACCTGGCTGTGTTCACCTGGTTGTGGTCACCTGGTTGTGTTCACCTGGTTGTGGTCACGTGGTTATTCTTACCTGGTTGTATTCAACTGGTTGTGTTCACCTGGTTGTGTTCACCTGGTTGTAGTCACTTGGTTGTAGTCACCTGGTTGTTCTTACCTCGTTGTTCTCAAAAATTGTTTTCCACAACCTGTCGGTTTACCTCTGTTCTGGTTCTTATGCATGACCTGTTTCCACTAGTAGGTCCCACCCATCTGTGACGATGCCTTCAGCTACTGCACCTCATCTGACTCCAGTATATAAGCGTCCATCTTCCTGCCTGTGCTTCAGATTCTTCATGTCTACGGTGGTGAGAGCACCTTCGAGGCTGAGGGACTGATTGCCTAATCTACTGTCTCTAATCAACCTCTATATCTACAATAACTGCTTGGCGAAACGTCTGCACGTGTATCTAATTAACCTGTCAGTATTGTATATCATTGTTCTAGATTCGACGGTATAATCGCCCGGCCCGGGCCTTTTCCAAGAAGTGGCCCGGCCATGGCTCCCTGTCGAGGGAGTGTCTCAGACCAATGTCTGTCATGGGAGGAGGTACAAGTACCTCTTCGTCTTCTGGGACCAGCAGTCCCCAGGCCTAGCCCCATTCCCCGCCTCCACGGGGCTCGGAGGGAGAAGCTAGGCACCTTGGGCTGCCACAAACCCCACCCACACTGGGCTCAAAAGGTGTGGCAGCTGCATAACAGAAGACGATGTCAGGAGGTGCAAAGGCAGTAAACAATACAGGATCCTTTTGAAGCCACACCTCAGCTTTGGACCGAAGCCCGAGCGCTGGGAAAGCTCAAGAATGCCTCTTGCTGTGTGTGTTGCTGCTGTTACAATTCACTTGTCCGTTGCACTCTTTGTTTATCATGTATGTCTCAAGCAACAGTGGTGAAAAGTGCGTAATAAGGCTATTAGATTACTGAGATTATACCACAACACTTCACACATCATCAGAAAGGCCTCAGATTATGGAATTAATTTCTAGCCACTATACTGGAAACTGGCTGTAAATGCATTAGAGAACGTATAGAGAAGGATGGCAAACCTAATCTAATGTATAAGAAATCTTGCATACGGGAATGCATTGAGAGCGCTTAACCTAAATTTAGATTTAGATGGGAGTATGAAAATACTGGTATGTCAGTACGTTAGGTTAGGTAAGGTTCGTCAGGAACGGGAAAAGTGTTTCCTGACGCGGGTCTTAGTCATATGATGACTCACAGCTGGAGCTTAAAAATAATGGTTATCATTATTGATACTACGACGATTTCGTCGCCAGTAGAGTTGTGGATGAATGGAACAGTCTGCCCCAATGGGTCATGGAAGCCAAGATTTCTAGTAGCTTTAAAAGTGTCCCGGACAAATATACAGTTGAGAAGGGTTGGGTTTAAGGGGCTCGTAAGTACACCCGTCTTCTAATAACATGTTCATTTTTCCACTATAATCTACCTTGTCCATAATTACTATCACATTTGCATTGTCTGTTTCGTAAGGTGAATTGTCATCAAAGATTTGTTAAGTTATACCATGAATTAAGGAAAGATCCTGGACTTCACCTTAGGAAGCAGGGCGTACCTACCACCGGTTAGGGTTATTAAAACTAATTCCTCGGGCAGCTCTGTGAATGCGTTGGACAAATACGTTTGAGAATTGTTGGATTTGAGGAGGACCTCTTAAGTGTTTCTCCATTCGTATGTTAAAACCTTTACCAATTATGAAGCGCTAAACCCTCGTTGGTCATTAAGCGCAAAGATCCTTCGTCCGTTAATTGAGAGTCAGACAAAATACTCTTGCAGCCAAGCTACGTTCAGAGCAGAGAACATCCGAGATGTGTAATGCTTCTCAGATGCACCGTCTCCTGCCCCGTTTCCCCACCACAAGTACGTACCAGCGTGTCGAGCACCGCTTACACACGTGTGTGTGTGTGTGTGTGTGTGTGTGTGTGTGTGTGTGTGTGTGTGTGTGTGTGTGTGTGTGTGTGTGTGTGTGTGTGTGTGTGTGTGTGCTCGCGCGCGCGCTCGCCTTTTTAAGTGTTTTTAGATTGGCTGGTATTAATAGACTTTTTTCTTCATTTCTAGGCAGAGCAGGTGTAATGACCTCACTGAATCAACAAATAAACACACCTGAGGGGTTATATATAAAGCTGTGTTGCAGCTGCTGGTGATGGTCATTTATTGTACCTTAGTTAATCTATTAGACTAGGCCACGTGACCTCTTCCCGTTGTCACCTTGTCACATTATGACCATGTTACATTTAATAACGATACTGCATCTCTGATTATTCTATCACTTATTTCACCATTGTTGGGGTGCGGGTGCAGGTCACTTGAGACTGCTTGAACTAGCACCGTCGTACAGGAAAACTCACGACTGTTTCCTGGAGTTAATCTGACAGAGTAGTAGTGGATAACAGCCCCTGGTCGCAAGACGCGCACACCCGTCTTTTTCTTCCCTGATGGAACCAACACCTACTGCAATGATGAACTGGTGGAATGAGGACCTGGTGGAATAAATGCCTGTTGGAATGAGGACCTGGTGGAATAAAGACTTGGTGGAACGAGGACCTGGTGAAACGAAGACCTGGTGGAACGAGGAGTATTATCAACACCAAATGATGGTTGGCTGCACACCTTGTCACCTCAGTGATCGATACCTATTTGTCAGTAAGACCGTGAAGCAGTGTTTTTCAGTGTGACCATGAAGCAGTGTGTTTCAGTGTGACCATGAAGCAGTGTGTTTCAGTGTGACCATGAAGCAGTGTGTTTCAGTGTGACCATGAAGCAGTGTGTTTCAGTGTGACCATGAAGCAGTGTGTTTCAGTGTGACCATGAAGCAGTGTGTTTCAGTGTGACCATGAAGCAGTGTGTTTCAGTGTGACCATGAAGCAGTGTGTTTCAGTGTGACCATGAAGCAGTGTGTTTCAGTGACACTATGAAGCAGTGTGTTTCAGTGACACTATGAAGCAGTGTGTTTCAGTGTGACCATGAAGCAGTGTGTTTCAGTGTGACCATGAAGCAGTGTGTTTCAGTGTGACCATGAAGCAGTGTGTTTCAGTGTGACCATGAAGCAGTGTGTTTCAGTGACACCATGAAGCAGTGTGTTTCAGTGTGACCATGAAGTAGTGTGTTTCAGTGACACCATGAAGCAGTGTGCTTCAGTGTGACCATGAAGCAGTGTGTTTCAGTGACACCATGAAGCAGTGTGTTTCAGTGACACCATGAAGCAGTGTGTTTCAGTGACACTATGAAGCAGTGTGTTTCAGTGACACTATGAAGTAGTGTTTCAGTGACACCATGAAGCAGTGTGTTTCAGTGACACCATGAAGCAGTGTGTTTCAGTGTGACCATGAAGCAGTGTGTTTCAGTGACACCATGAAGCAGTGTTTCAGTGACACCATGAAGCAGTGTTTCAGTGACACCATGAAGCAGTGTGTTTCAGTGACACCATGAAGCAGTGTTTCAGTGTGACCATGAAGTAGTGTTTCAGTGACACTATGAAGCAGTGTGTTTCAGTGACACTATGAAGCAGTGTGTTTCAGTGACACTATGAAGCAGTGTGTTTCAGTGACACCATGAAGTAGTGTTTCAGTGACACCATGAAGCAGTGTGTTTCAGTGACACCATGAAGTAGTGTTTCAGTGACACCATGAAGCAGTGTGTTTCAGTGACACCATGAAGTAGTGTTTCAGTGACACCATGAAGCAGTGTGTTTCAGTGACACCATGAAGTAGTGTTTCAGTGACACCATGAAGCAGTGTGTTTCAGTGACACCATGAAGTAGTGTTTCAGTGACACCATGAAGCAGTGTTTCAGTGACACCATGAAGCAGTGTGTTTCAGTGACACCATGAAGCAGTGTTTCAGTGACACCATGAAGCAGTGTTTCAGTGACACCATGAAGCAGTGTGTTTCAGTGACACCATGAAGTAGTGTTTCAGTGACACCATGAAGCAGTGTGTTTCAGTGACACCATGAAGTAGTGTTTCAGTGACACCATGAAGCAGTGTGTTTCAGTGACACCATGAAGCAGTGTGTTTCAGTGACACCATGAAGTAGTGTTTCAGTGACACCATGAAGCAGTGTGTTTCAGTGACACCATGAAGCAGTGTGTTTCAGTGTGACCATGAAGCAGTGTGTTTCAGTGACACCATGAAGCAGTGTGTTTCAGTGTGACCATGAAGCAGTGTGTTTCAGTGACACCATGAAGCAGTGTGTTTCAGTGTGACCATGAAGCAGTGTGTTTCAGTGACACCATGAAGCAGTGTGTTTCAGTGTGACCATGAAGCAGTGTGTTTCAGTGACACCATGAAGCAGTGTGTTTCAGTGACACTATGAAGCAGTGTGTTTCAGTGTGACCATGAAGCAGTGTGTTTCAGTGACACCATGAAGCAGTGTGTTTCAGTGTGACCATGAAGCAGTGTGTTTCAGTGACACCATGAAGCAGTGTGTTTCAGTGACACCATGAAGCAGTGTGTTTCAGTGACACCATGAAGCAGTGTGTTTCAGTGACACCATGAAGTAGTGTTTCAGTGACACCATGAAGCAGTGTGTTTCAGTGACACCATGAAGCAGTGTGTTTCAGTGACACCATGAAGTAGTGTTTCAGTGACACCATGAAGCAGTGTGTTTCAGTGACACCATGAAGTAGTGTTTCAGTGACACCATGAAGCAGTGTGTTTCAGTGACACCATGAAGTAGTGTTTCAGTGACACCATGAAGCAGTGTGTTTCAGTGACACCATGAAGCAGTGTGTTTCAGTGACACCATGAAGCAGTGTGTTTCAGTGACACCATGAAGCAGTGTGTTTCAGTGACACTATGAAGTAGTGTTTCAGTGACACCATGAAGCAGTGTGTTTCAGTGACACCATGAAGCAGTGTGTTTCAGTGACACCATGAAGCAGTGTGTTTCAGTGACACCATGAAGCAGTGTGTTTCAGTGACACCATGAAGCAGTGTGTTTCAGTGACACCATGAAGCAGTGTGTTTCAGTGACACTATGAAGTAGTGTTTCAGTGACACCATGAAGCAGTGTGTTTCAGTGACACCATGAAGCAGTGTGTTTCAGTGACACCATGAAGCAGTGTGTTTCAGTGACACCATGAAGCAGTGTGTTTCAGTGACACCATGAAGCAGTGTGTTTCAGTGACACCATGAAGCAGTGTGTTTCAGTGACACTATGAAGTAGTGTTTCAGTGACACCATGAAGCAGTGTGTTTCAGTGTGACCATGAAGCAGTGTGTTTCAGTGACACCATGAAGCAGTGTGTTTCAGTGACACCATGAAGCAGTGTGTTTCAGTGACACCATGAAGCAGTGTGTTTCAGTGACACCATGAAGCAGTGTGTTTCAGTGACACCATGAAGCAGTGTGTTTCAGTGACACCATGAAGCAGTGTGTTTCAGTGTGACCATGAAGCAGTGTGTTTCAGTGACACCATGAAGCAGTGTGTTTCAGTAAGACAGTGTAGCAGTGTGTGTTAGTAAGACAGTATAGCAGTGTATCAGTAAGACAGTATAGCAGTGTATCAGTAAGACAGTATAGCAGTGTATCAGTAAGACAGTGTAGCAGTGTTTGTCTGTAAGACAGTTTAGCAGTGTGTGTTAGTAAGACAGTATAGCAGTGTATCAGTAAGACAGTGTAGCAGTGTGTATCTGTAAGACAGTGTAGCAGTGTGTGTCAGTAAGACAGTGTAGCAGTGTGTGTTAGTAAGACAGTATAGCAGTGTATCAGTAAGACAGTGTATCAGTAAGACAGTGTAGCAGTGTGTGTCAGTAAGACAGTGTAGCAGTGTGTGTTAGTAAGACAGTATAGCAGTGTATCAGTAAGACAGTGTATCAGTAAGACAGTGTAGCAGTGTGTATCAGTAAGACAGTGTAGCAGTGTGTGTTAGTAAGACAGTATAGCAGTGTATCAGTAAGACAGTATAGCAGTGTATCAGTAAGACAGTGTAGCAGTGTGTGTCAGTAAGACAGTGTAGCAGTGTGTATCAGTAAGACAGTATAGCAGTGTATCAGTAAGACAGTATAGCAGTGTATCAGTAAGACAGTGTAGCAGTGTGTGTCAGTAAGACAGTGTAGCAGTGTGTGTTAGTAAGACAGTATAGCAGTGTATCAGTAAGACAGTATAGCAGTGTATCTGTAAGACAGTGTAGCAGTGTATCAGTAAGACAGTATAGCAGTGTATCAGTAAGACAGTGTAGCAGTGTGTGTCAGTAAGACAGTGTAGCAGTGTGTGTCAGTAAGACAGTGTAGCAGTGTGTGTTAGTAAGACAGTATAGCAGTGTATCAGTAAGACAGTATAGCAGTGTATCTGTAAGACAGTGTAGCAGTGTGTGTCAGTAAGACAGTGTAGCAGTGTGTGTCAGTAAGACAGTGTAGCAGTGTGTGTTAGTAAGACAGTATAGCAGTGTATCAGTAAGACAGTATAGCAGTGTATCTCTAAGACAGTGTAGCAGCAAGGCAGTATACCAGCGAGTGTCACATAAGAGAAAAGTGTTGAAGGTTGGCTGGTGGGCCTCCTGACTCAGATAATTTAAAAGGATGTAGCATATAGGTGTGATCAGTTCTCTGACAGTCTGGGGTAGTATATTGTAATGCTGCACCAGTTGTGCGTTATTTCCGCATCAAGGAAGATACCCTCACACGCTGACTTCAACAGTGTGGCGTAAGCTTTCCTTATGATTTTTATAATTACCGAGGGTCTGTAGGAATCTCGAGGTTAGGAGGAATCTTTTGATATTAAAAGTTTAATGTAAATTGTAAGTGATGCTGGTTGTTTCAACTTGGTGTAATAGTGTTTACGTCTGTTGCTTTATTTACGAGAGTACTTTTGTTGCTAATTTTATCTTTATTTTTCGTGTGTGTATTATAAAAGTTTATTGTCACGAGTGTTGCATGACCTACATAGTCAAGGTGATCTTCAACAACAACAACAGCTTTTGCTGCTGCTGCTGCTGCGTTGTTGATGTGGTAAGAAGGAAGCAGTGGTAAGAAGGAAGCAGTGGTAAGAAGGAAGCAGTGGCATGACATGCTACAAACATTGCTGTCTGCTGCTGCCCATGTTTTGCTGATGTATTTTGGTGAGTATTTCACTGTTGATAAGACACTTATATAGGTAACACTTTCCTGAGCTTTAAAAGACGATTAGCAGACTGTGTATACTGTGTGTGCTGTGTGTACTGTATGTACTGTGTGCTGACTGTGCGTACTGTGTGCTGACTGTGTGTACTATGTGTGCTGACTGTGTGTACTGTGTGCTGACTGTGCGTACTGTGTGTGCTGACTGTGTGTACTATGTGTGCTGACTGTGTGTACTGTGTGCTGACTGTGTGTACTGTGTGTGCTGTGTGTACTGTGTGTACTGTGTGCTGACTGTGCGTACTGTGTGCTGACTGTGTGTACTATGTGTGCTGACTGTGTGTACTGTGTGCTGACTGTGTGTACTGTGTGTGCTGACTGTGTGTACTGTGTGCTGACTGTGTGTACTATGTGTGCTGACTGTGTGTACTGTGTGCTGACTGTGTGTACTATGTGTGCTGTGTGTACTATGTGTGCTGACTGTGTGTACTGTGTGCTGACTGTGTGTACTGTATGTGCTGACTGTGTGCACTGTGTGTACTGACTGTGTGTACTGTGTGCTGACTGTGTGTACTGTGTGCTGACTGTGTGTGCTGTGTGTACTGTGTGTACTGTGTGCTGACTGTGTGTACTGTGTGTACTGTGTGTGCTGACTGTGTGTACTGTGTGCTGACTGTGTGTACTGTGTGCTGACTGTGTGTACTGTATGTGCTGACTGTGTGTGCTGACTGTGTGTACTGTGTGTGCTGACTGTGTGTGCTGACTGTGTGTACTGACTGTGTGTACTGTGTCTGACTGTGTGTACTGTATGTGCTGACTGTGTGTACTGTGTGTGCTGTGTGTACTGTGTGTGCTGACTGTGTGTACTATGTGCTGACTGTGTGTACTGACTTTGTGTACTGTGTGTGCTGACTGTGTACTGTGTGTGCTGTGTGTACTGTGTGTGCTGACTGTGTGTACTTTGTGCTGACTGTATGTACTGTGTGTGCTGACTGTGTGTACTGTGAGTGCTGACTGTATGTACTGTGTGTGCTGTGTGTACTGTGTGCTGACTGTGTGTACTGTGTGTGCTGTGTACTGTGTGTGCTGTGTACTGTGTGCTGACTGTGTGTGTGCTGACTGTGTGCACTGTGTGTGCTGTGTGTACTGTGTGCTGACTGTATGTACTGTGTGTGCTGACTGTGTGTACTGTGTGCTGACTGTGTGTACTGTGTGTGCTGACTGTGTGTACTGTGTGTGCTGACTGTGTGTACTGTGTGTGCTGACTGTGTGTACTGTGTGTGCTGACTGTGTGTACTATGTGCTGACTGTGTACTGTGTGTGCTGACTGTGTGTACTGTGTGTGCTGACTGTGTGCACTGTGTGTACTGTGTGCTGACTGTATGTACTGTGTGTGCTGACTGTATGTACTGTGTGTGCTGTGTGTACTGTGTGCTGACTGTGTGTACTGTGTGTGCTGTGTACTGTGTGCTGACTGTTTGTGCTGACTGTGTGTACTGTGTGTGCTGACTGTGTGCACTGTGTGTACTGTGTGCTGACTGTATGTACTGTGTGTGCTGACTGTGTGTACTGTGTGCTGACTGTGTGTACTGTGTGTGCTGACTGTGTGTACTGTGTGTGCTGACTGTGTGTACTGTGTGTGCTGACTGTATGTGCTGTGTGTACTGTGTGTGCTGACTGTGTACTGTGTGTGCTGTGTGTACTGTGTGCTGACTGTGTGTACTGTGTGTGCTGACTGTATGTACTGTGTGTGCTGACTGTGTGTACTGTGTGTACTGTGTGTGCTGACTGTGTGTACTGTGTGTGCTGACTGTGTGTACTGTGTGTGCTGACTGTGTGTACTGTGTGTGCTGACTGTGTGTACTGTGTGTGCTGACTGTATGTACTGTGTGTGCTGACTGTGTGTACTGTGTGTGCTGTGTACTGTGTGCTGACTGTGTGTACTGCGTGTGCTGACTGTGTGTATTGCGGGTGCTGACTGTGTGTACTGTGTGTGCTGACTGTGTGTACTGTGTGTGCTGACTGTGTGTACTGTGTGCTGTGTGCACTGTGTGCTGACTGCGTGTACTGTGTGTGCTGTGTGCACTGTGTGTGCTGACTGTGTGTACTGTGTGTGCTGACTGTGTGTACTGTGTGTGCTGACTGTGTGCACTGTGTGTGCTGACTGTGTGTACTGTGTGTGCTGACTGTGTGCACTGTGTGTGCTGACTGTGTGTACTGTGTGTGCTGACTGTGTGTACTGTGTGTGCTGACTGTGTGTACTGACTGTGTGTACTGTGTGTGCTGACTGTGTGTACTGTGTGTGCTGACTGTGTGTGCTGACTGCGTGTACTGTGTGTGCTGACTGTGTGTACTGTGTGTGCTGACTGTGTGCACTGTGTGTGCTGACTGTGTGCACTGTGTGTGCTGTGTGTGCTGACTGTGTGTACTGTGTGTGCTGACTGTGTGTGCTGACTGTGTGCATTGTGTGTGCTGTGTGTACTGTGTGTGCTGTGTGTACTGTGTGTGCTGTGTGTGCTGACTGTGTGTACTGTGTGTGCTGACTGTGTGTGCTGACTGTGTGCATTGTGTGTGCTGTGTGTACTGTGTGTGCTGTGTGTACTGTGTGTGCTGACTGTGTGTACTGTGTGTGCTGATTGTGTGTACTGTGTGTACTGACTGTGTGCACTGTGTGTGCTACTGTTTGCTCTGTGTGTGCTGACTGTGTGCACTGTGTGTGCTGACTGTGTGTACTGTGTGTGCTGAATATGGGTCCACAGTTGCTGGTCATGAACAACAGCAAGGCACAATACTCTACTTACTATTTGTTGTGCCACTAAAACTACTCTCTCTGTGTTGTTGTTGTTGTTCTTCTTCTTCTTCTTCTTCTTCTTCTTCTTCTTCTTCTTCTTCTTCTTCTTCTTCTTCTTCTTCTTCTTCTTCTTCTTCTTCTTCTTCTTCTTCTTCTTCTTCTTCTTCTTCTTCTTCTTCTTCTTCTTCTTCTTCTTCGTCCCGTCCCTGTCCCACTCGCCTATATATAGTGATTCCCTCGTTTGTGTTAGTGTGACTTTGTAAATGGTCCAAGTTGAACCGAAACATTGTCGTAAGCCCCCCTCTCTCTCTCTCTCTCTCTCTCTCTCTCTCTCTCTCTCTCTCTCTCTCCGGGTTATTTGTACATTGCTGTTCACAGTTCCAAACTTATTTTCGGCTTTATGCTAAATTTCATGTGTAGGCTTTGTGATATGTTGTGACTGCGTAATTTAGATAACGTAAATTGAGAAACTAGCTGGAAATCATATATGAGAAATACCATAGATTTAGTGAGTGCTTGATGTGTGGCGGTGACTGCTTAGTATTCTGGCACTGTCATCTGGGTGATGAGGTGCCATTGTTGTTGTGGAACTGTTGTTAACCAATGATGGCACCGACGGTGGCCTCCACACGTACCACTAGGGTCACACCTCCACTGTGGAGTCACACCCCCACCATGGGGTCACACCATCCCCTGGGGTCACATCACCCCTGGGTGTCACCATTCCCTGGGGTCATACCACCCCCTGGGGGTCACACCTTCCCCTGGGGTCACATCTACCCCTTGAGGAGACTCTTCCCCTAAGGAGCCACCTTTCCCAGGGGTGGCACTTTTGGCAGGGGTGGCAGGTTGGTGTGTGGCTGGCAGCAGCGGCAGCACACTGAGGGAGGATCACTGGGGCAGGCAGCTCTGTCACGTCACCTTTAAAGTGTTAAGCCACGCTCTACCCGCCATGGAATTTTGACCAACTCCTTGCTAAATATAACTGTGTGTGTGTGTGTGTGTGGGTGGGTGTGTAGAAGTACTCGTCTATTTTTGCTTGCCTAGTTGTGTTTGCAGGGATTGATTCATAGCTCCTGACCCCTCCTCTTGATTATCGACAGTTACAGCTTCAGTCTAAACTTTCAGGGCACGAATATTCGTATTCATGAAACTGTGCTTGTTTAGTCTCGACCCTTCAGGGGAGGTACTACCGTTTTTCTCATATGAATGAGAAACGGAAGCCTGTTAAATGTTTTGCACTCTAGCAGGTGTACTGGTCTTTCGTCCGTGCGTCTGTGTCTAGGGAACATTGAAAACTTAAGGAAGTTTCCTTGATGCTGTTGAGGGGCTCTTGATCTAAGGAATTGGACCTGTGTTCTAATTACTTCAATTGAACCTGAACGCGTTCCAGTCCCCTAGGAGCTGTATGGCTCCTACGGGTTTAGCGCTCATCTCCTCCAGGAATATAATAATCAAGAACACTGAAGTTGACAGGAAAATCTTCCAAACTTCTGTCTACATTCACTCTACGCTTAGTTTTAAATTTCTGTGTATCTGCTTGTAGTGCTTATTTCTGAAATATTTCCTTTCCAATTTAGGAAGTGTAGTGTGAGACCGAGCCGACGGGGCTCTCATCCTCGCACCCATTAACAAATAACATTTTCTTCCTCTGTTTATTCTTCTGAGACTGGGAATGTATTTCCTAGCAACCTTGTGAGTCATGTGTGTGTTGAGCAGTAATCTGTGTCCCGTGACCCCCTCCCCTCCCCCGCTGGCTGCTCTCTCCAGCTTGCGTGGACAGCAACTTGCGTCTTCAGCAGCTTGCGTCTACATCAGTTTGTCTGCAGCAGCTTGCATCTACAGTAGCTTGCGTCTGCAGTAGCTTGCGTCTGCAGTAGCCTTCGTCTGCAGCAGCTTGCGTCTGCAGCAGCTTGTGTCTACAGCAGCTTGTGTCTACAGCAGCTTGTGTCTACAGCAGCTTGCATTTGCAGCTGCTTGCCTCTTATAAGTGTTCCACCTGCTCCTGCTTTTACTGTACCTTGATCCTCTTAAATCTCGCCTTTTAGTCCATTCTTCTCATTTAAGAGGCAGCCTCCTGGCTGACTTGTACATGCATAACACTAAAGGTAGTGTGGTTCGAACCTCATGGGAAGTTTGTGGTAAAGCTAGCAGGCCAGTGTGCTATCCACTGTACTATGTTGGCCTAGTAGGAGTCGTCCAACTAGGTGGGGTTTTTATACACATTTCGGGTGCTAGCATGAGTTGTTTACAGTCTTGTCCTTACGATTTCGCGAGTCAGCTGTATTTACGCAGTCAGGTGTGGGCTCCATGCTGGCGCTGCAAACTCCAGGATGAGTCATACGTAAGTTGTGTAGCATATCATGAATAATACTTTAAGTTGAAGGTAGATCTTAAGTTAGCTAAGTTTTGAAATATACTGCTAAAGTAAGTTATGCCATTGATAATTTAGCACTCTTTGTGTGTGATGTTCACTCTGCGAGCTCTCTCGTGGTGCGCTGTTGCAGAGGTCTGAGCTGTGCTCACACCTCAAAGGTTTGTTCAGTTATACCATGAATTAAGGAAAGATCCTGGACTTCACCTTGTGAAAGAAACAAAGTAAATGTGATAGTAATTATAGACAAGGTAGATTATAGTGGAAAAATGAACATGTTAGAAGACGGGTGAACTTACGTTCCTCTTAAGTTGTTACTGTCAGTTAGGTTTACATTTTGTTTAAGTCATCTTTTAATCTCTCTTTTCTCTTCGTGTTTCTCAGTTGTTTCACATTATCAATAAAGAGTGACAATCTTCAGTTTCCTTTGTTTTGAAATTCTTTTGCATACCCTTTGTCTCATTCGGGCGTTGTTGGTGCAAATATGTCTGTGACTTCCTGCATACCTTGCAGAAACTATCTCCGTCATCTCGTCTACTATTTTGTCTTTCATTATCTTTTTTTGTACTTTACTCAGTTCAAGAACCCTCTCATCCCTGGGTATGTCTCATTTTAATCTGTGTTTGTCTGCGCATTCTCTCTCTCTCTCTCACTCTCTCTCTCTCTCTCTCTCTCTCTCTCTCTCTCTCTCTCTCTCTCTCTCTCTCTCTCTCTCGTCACCGTCTTCACCTCCAGCAGACACTGGAAGCAGAACTTGTAGTCCCTGGCTGATGTTTGCACCCAGTCTTGAGTTCGTCCTTCTTCATATCTTAACGATGTCTTTGATATGTTGATGCGAGTAATTGAGCACTACTGCCTCTCAGTTTTTTCTCTCCACATTGCGAGCCTTCCGTGTGATACCCACTGCACTCAGTCAATTTTCCCATGATCAATACTTCCCGATTTCTGTTGGCTATGTTGTTGTTGTGATATAATGTGCCCAGATGTGTCTTGTGCTCTGTATGGAGGGAGAGAAATGATGTCCACCCATACAGTATATTTTATGAATTCACAAACACATTATACTTTGTCTCTCTATTTTATCGTGTCGATATTTCAAGACACTTTTCATCACAGTGCGGAAATTGGTAACCTGTGCTCAACTGTTCTCTCACTTTATATACAAAGAAGTCTCTCTTGTATCTAGTTAAGTGTCACTCATCTCTCTTAAGGTTTCATCATGGCTTATCTTGGATAACTAAGGTGTAATGACCACTTGTCAGTGCTCAGTAATAACTCACGTGGAGACAGAAACTCAGAAGAGTAATTAGTCTGTGTATTTCTCTCCCCTTCTGGGATCCTCTGGAGCAGATAACTGAAATGAGAACAATGTAAAGGAAAGGTTGCACCTGACCCCGTACAGGTGCGTGGAGGGACGTGTCAAACAGTGGCTGGGTGAGAAGACAGGTACTGACTTCTCTTGTTTTTATTTTTTATTATTATCACACTGGCCGATTCCCACCAAGGCAGGGTGGCCCGAAAAAGAAAAACTTTCACCATCATTCACTCCATCACTGTCTTGCCAGAAGGATGCTTTACACTACAGTTTTTAAACTGCAACATTAACACCCCTCCTTCAGAGTGCAGGCACTGTACTTCCCATCTCCAGGACTCAAGTCCGGCCTGCCGGTTTCCCTGAACCCCTTCATAAATGTTACTTTGCTCACACTCCAACAGCACGTCAAGTATTAAAAACCATTTGTCTCCATTCACTCCTATCAAACACGCTCACGCATGCCTGCTGGAAGTCCAAGCCCCTCGCACACAAAACCTCCTTTACCCCCTCTCTCCAACCTTTCCTAGGCCGACCCCTACCCCGCCTTCCTTCCACTACAGACTGATACACTCTTGAAGTTATTCTGTTTCGCTCCATTCTCTCCACATGTCCGAACCACCTCAACAACCCTTCCTCAGCCCTCTGGACAACAGTTTTGGTAATCCCGCACCTCCTCCTAACTTCCAAACTACGAATTCTCTGCATTATATTCACACCACACATTGCTCTCAGACATGACATCTCCAGTGCCTCCAGCCTTCTCCTCGCTGCAACATTCATCACCCATGCTTCACACCCATATAAGAGCGTTGGTAAAACTATACTCTCATACATTCCCCTCTTTGCCTCCAAGGACAAAGTTCTTTGTCTCCACAGACTCCTAAGTGCACCACTCACCCTTTTCCCCTCATCAATTCTATGATTCACCTCATCTTTCATAGACCCATCCGCTGACACGTCCACTCCCAAATATCTGAATACATTCACCTCCTCCATACTCTCTCCCTCCAATCTGATATCCAATCTTTCATCACCTAATCTTTTTGTTATCCTCATAACCTTACTCTTTCCTGTATTCACTTTCAATTTTCTTCTTTTGCACACCCTACCAAATTCATCCACCAATCTCTGCAACTTCTCTTCAGAATCTCCCAAGAGCACAGTGTCATCAGCAAAGAGCAACTGTGACAACTCCCACTTTATGTGTGATTCTTTATCTTTTAACTCCACGCCTCTTGCCAAGACCCTCGCATTTACTTCTCTTACAACCCCATCTATAAATATATTAAACAACCACGGTGACATCACACATCCTTGTCTAAGGCCTACTTTTACTGGGAAATAATTTCCCTCTTTCCTACATACTATAACTTGAGCTTCACTATCCTCGTAAAAACTCTTCACTGCTTTCAGTAACCTACCTCCTACACCATACACCTGCAACATCTGCCACATTGCCCCCCTATCCACCCTGTCATACGCCTTTTCCAAATCCATAAATGCCACAAAGACCTCTTTAGCCTTATCTAAATACTGTTCACTTATATGTTTCACTGTAAACACCTGGTCCACACACTCCCTACCTTTCCTAAAGCCTCCTTGTTCATCTGCTATCCTATTCTCCGTCTTACTCTTAATTCTTTCAATAATAACTCTACCACTTCTCTTGTTATTAAACGTAATTTACCTTGTTATATATATTTCTGATAGGTCAACCTGCAAACATTTCCTAGCCTGGCTCTAGTAATACGTTTATTGTTGAAGTAATTCATCAGTATTTTCCTGAGTAACTATTCAACCTGACCACGGAACGGGTAGGATTTGAACCTTACCCGTTCCTTAGTTCGTTTGCACTCGCGTTATTACGCGAAGAGACGGGGGCCTACTAGTAGATGCAAGAATGTAGGAATTAAGAGGCGGTGTCATCTTCAAGACGACACTGTCTCTTAATTCCTAACCTTAGCCTTCACTTTACTGTTCGTTCACTGTTTTCGTTGTTGCATACTATGGAAACAGTATTCTTGGTTAGGTCAAGTTAGGTTAGCATTTATTGACCTATATTTACATAGAATTTACCGACAATAAGAAAGTAACATAGACTAGTGGTTTAGGTATTTCAGAGCGAGTCATGTAATAATATGTAAGAACGTCTGAATCGCCAGGAAGACTGCTTAACTTGGTGGACGGGTCGCTGTACTGAGCAGCGTACACACTACACCAACTTAACTCTCAGTAAGTCACTTAAACTGATGCATTGAATGTGTGTTTGAGATTAAAACAAAGAGATGACTGTGTTAAAACTAACAGGTAACTGTGTTAAAACTGACAGGTGAGTGTTAAGTGCTAGCTTCATTAATGGTAGGAGAGGTGTGGTATTAGGTGGTACAAGCAACACATCATTCAATGATTGTTGATGGTGTGATACTCTGCAAGAAGGTACAGTCAGCGTGAATCTGATGGTGATTGCCCGTCTTGTGACATAATAGCTGTCTTCTGCCTGCCCAATAAGGTGGGCCAGGTGGTGAATCTTGAGTATATGTGTAACACCAACTTCTTTCCTCCCTCCCCCCCCTCTCTCTCTCTCTCTCTCTCTCTCTCTCTCACTCACTACGTTTATCAACCTTAGTTGCTGCTTTTTTATTACCAGTTCTCAATTTCCAATTCAACCTGTTCTCTTTCCCCTCCTCTCCCCTACTTTCCATTCAACCCCCTTCCCTACCTACCCTTCAACCCCCTCCTCTCTAACCCCCTTTCCTATTCCTTCAACCCCCCGGCCGCGGGGGCGTTGACCCCCCGAAACCCTCTCCAGGTAAACTTCCCTTCAACCCCTTTTCCTACTACTTCAACCCCCCGTACCCCCCTTCAGCTCCCTTTCCTACTTCTCCTTAAACCCCCTCCCCTTGATTATGGTGGTTATGGTCATGGTACTGGTGATAGGTGGTAATGTTTGTGATGGGTGGTTGTCCTGGTGATAGGTGGTGGTTTTGGTGATGTGTGGTAGTGCTGGTGATGTGTGGTAGTGCTGGTGATGTGTGGTAGTGCTGGTGATGTGTGGTAGTGCTGGTGATGTGTGGTAGTGCTGGTGATGAGTAGTAGTATTGGTGTTGGGTGGTAGTGTTGGTGATGGGTAGTAGTATTGGTGTTGGGTGGTAGTGCTGGTGATAGGTTGTAGTGCTGGTGATGTGTGGTAGTATTGGTGATGAGTGGTAGTATTGGTGTTGGGTGGTAGTGTTGGTGATGGGTGGTAGTATTAGTGTTGGGTGGTAGTGTTGGTGGTGGGTGGTAGTGCTGGTGATGGGTGGTAGTATTGGTGTTGGGTGGTAGTGCTGGTTATGGGTGGTAGTATTGGTGTTGGGTGGTAGTGTTGGTGATGGGTGGTAGTATCAGTGTTGGGTGGTAGTGTTGGTGGTGGATGGTAGTGCTGGTGATGGGTGGTAGTATTGGTGTTGGGTGGTAGTGTTGGTGATGGGTGGTAGTGCTGGTGATATATGGTAGTGCTGGTGATGGGTGGTAGCGTTGGTGTTGGGTGGTAGTGTTGGTGATGGGTGGTAGTATTGGTGTTGGGTGGTAGTGTTGGTGATGGGTGGTAGTATCAGTGTTGGGTGGTTGTGTTGGTGGTGGGTGGTAGTGCTGGTGATGGGTGGTAGTATTGGTGTTGGGTGGTAGTGTTGGTGATGGGTGGTAGTGCTGGTGATATATGGTAGTGCTGGTGATGGGTGGTAGCGTTGGTGTTGGGTGGTAGTGCTGGTGATATATGGTAGTGAAGTGATGGGTGGTAGTGCTGGTGATGTATGGTAATGCTGGTGATGGGTGGTAGCGTTGGTGTTGGGTGGTAGTGTTAATGATGGGTGGTAGTATTGGTGTTGGGTGGTAGTGTTGGTGATGGGTGGTAGTATCAGTGTTGGGTGGTTGTGTTGGTGGTGGGTGGTAGTGCTGGTGATGGGTGGTAGTATTGGTGTTGGGTGGTAGTGTTGGTGATGGGTGGTAGTGCTGGTGATATATGGTAGTGCTGGTGATGGGTGGTAGCGTTGGTGTTGGGTGGTAGTGCTGGTGATATATGGTAGTGAAGTGATGGGTGGTAGTGCTGGTGATGTATGGTAGTGCTGGTGATGGGTGGTAGCGTTGGTGTTGGGTGGTAGTGCTGGTGATAGGTGGTAGTGTTGGTGATGGGTTGTAGTGCTGGTGATAGGCGGTAGTGTTGGTTATGGGTGATAGTGCTGGTGATAGGTGGTAGTGTTGGCGATAGGTGGTAGTGTTAGTGATGGGTGGTAGTGCTGGTGATAGGTGGTAGTGTTGGTGATGGGTGATAGTGTTGGTGATGGGTGATAGTGTTGGTGATGGGTGGTAGTGTTGGCGATGGGTGGTAGTGCTGATGATGGGTGGTATTGTTGGCGATGGGTGGTAGTGCTGGTGATAGGTGGTAGTGTTGGTGATAGGTGGTAGTGCTGGTGATGGGTGGTAGTGCTGGTGATGGGTGGTAGTGTTGGTGATAGGTGGTAGTGTTGGTGATAGGTGGTAGTGCTGGTGATGGGTGGTAGTGTTGGTGATAGGTGGTAGTGTTGGTGATAGGTGGTAGTGCGGGTGATGGGTGGTAGTGTTGGCGATGGGTGGTAGTGCTGGTGGTGGTAATGTTGGTGATGGGTGGTAGTGTTGGTGATGGGTGGTAGTGCTGGTGATGGGTGGTAGTGCTGGTGGTGGTAATGTTGGTGATGGGTGGTAGTGCTGGTGATGGGTGGTAGTGTTGGTGATAGGTGGTAGTGTTGGTGATAGGTGGTAGTGCTGGTGATGGGTGGTAGTGTTGGTGATGGGTAATATTGTTGGTGATAGGTGGTAGTGCTGGTGATGGGTGGTAGTGTTGGCGATGGGTGGAAGTGCTGGTGGTGGTAATGTTGGTGATGGGTGGTAGTGTTGGTGATGGGTGGTAGTGTTGGTGATAAGTGGTAGTGCTGGTGATGGGTGGTAGTGTTGGTGATGGGTGGTATTGCTGGTGATGGGTGGTAGTGTTGGTGGTGGTAATGTTGGTGATGGGTGGTAGTGCTGGTGATGGGTGGTAGTGTTGGTGATAGGTGGTAGTGTTGGTGATAGGTGGTAGTGCTGGTGATGGGTGGTAGTGCTGGTGATGGGTGGTAGTGTTGGTGATAGGTGGTAGTGTTGGTGATGGGTGATAGTGTTGGTGATGGGTGGTAGTGTTGGTGATGGGTGGTAGTGCTGGTAGTGGTAATGTTTGTGATGGGTGGTAGTGTTGGTGATAGGTGGTAGTGTTGGTGATAGGTGGTAGTGCTGGTGATGGGTGGTAGTGCTGGTGATGGGTGGTAGTGCTGGTGATGGGTGGTAGTGCTGGTGATGGGTGGTAGTGCTGGTGATGGGTGGTAGTGCTGGTGATGGGTGGTAGTGCTGGTGATGGGTGATAGTGTTGGTGATGGGTGATAGTGCTGGTGATGGGTGATAGTGTTGGTGATGGGTGATAGTGTTGGTGATGGGTGATAGTGTTGGTGATGGGTGATAGTGTTGGTGATGGGTGGTAGTATTCACATTTAATTATGGTGATTCATCATTACATTGATGATTTATTACATTGACACTGTTGATGATTGATGACTTTTGTGTCTTGTTGTTGCTGTTGCTGCTGCTATTGTTGATACTGCTGCTGCTGTTTCTTCTGTTGCTGCTTCTGTTGTTGCTGATCCTGTGTCTGCTACTGCTTCTGTTGTTGCTGCTGCTTCTGTTGCTGCTTCTGTTGCTGCTCCTGTTTCTGCTCCTGTTTCTGCTCCTGTTGTTACTGTTGATGTTGCTCATGTTTCTGCTGTTGTTACTGTTGTTGTTGCTCCTGTTGATGATGCTGATTCTGCTGCTGTTGTTGTTGGTAATGAATGGTGTTGAGTTTGTCTCCCCGATAGCAACACACTGACAAGCAACACAGTGACAGCAACACACTGACAAGCAACACACTGACAGCAACACAGTGACAGCAACACACTGACAAGCAACACAGTGACAGCAACACACTGACAAGCAACACACTGACAGCAACACAGTGACAGCAACACACTGACAAGCAACACACTGACAAGCAACACAGTGACAAGCAACACACTGACAGCAGCACAACAGACAGCAACACACTGACAAGCAACACACTGACAAGCAACACACTGACAGCAGCACAGTGACAGCAACACACTGACAAGCAACACACTGACAGCAGCACAGTGACAGCAACACACTGACAAGCAACACACTGACAAGCAACACAGTGACAGCAACACACTGACAAGCAACACACTGACAGCAGCACAGTGACAGCAACACACTGACAAGCAACACACTGACAAGCAACACAGTGACAGCAACACACTGACAAGCAACACACTGACAAGCAACACAGTGACAAGCAACACACTGACAGCAGCACAGTGACAGCAACACACTGACAAGCAACACACTGACAGCAGCACAGTGACAGCAACACACTGACAAGCAACACACTGACAGCAGCACAGTGACAGCAACACACTTACAAGCAACACACTGACAAGCAACACACTGACAAGCAACACACTGACAGCAGCACAGTGGCAGCAACACACTGACAGCAACACACTGACAAGCAACACACTGACAGCAGCACAGTGACAGCAACACACTGACAAGCAACACACTGACAAGCAACACAGTGACAAGCAACACACTGACAGCAGCACAGTGACAGCAACACACTGACAAGCAACACAGTGACAGCAACACACTGACAAGCAACACACTGACAGCAGCACAGTGACAGCAACACACTGACAAGCAACACACTGACAGCAACACACTGACAAGCAACACACTGACAGCAGCACAGTGACAGCAACACACTGACAAGCAACACAGTGACAGCAACACACTGACAAGCAACACACTGACAGCAGCACAGTGACAGCAACAAAGTGACAGCAACACACTGACAAGCAACACACTGACAGCAGCACAGTGACAGCAACACACTGACAAGCAACACAGTGACAGCAACACACTGACAGCAGCACAGTGACAGCAACACAATGACACCAACACAGTGACACCAACACAGTGACAGCAGCACAATGACAGCAACACAATGACACCAACACAATGACACCAACACAATGACAGCAACACAATGACACCAACACAGTGACAGCAACACAGTGACACCAACACAGTGACAGCAACACACTGACACCAACACAATGACAGCAACACAATGACACCAACACAGTGACAACAACACAGTGACACCAACACAATGACAGCAACACAATGACACCAACACAATGACAGCAACACAGTGACACCAACACAATGACAGCAACACAATGACACCAACACAGTGACAGCAACACAGTGACACCAACACAATGACAGCAACACAGTGACACCAACACAGTGACAGCAACACAGTGACACCAACACAATGACAGCAACACAGTGACACCAACACAGTGACACCAACACAATGACAGCAACACAATGACACCAACACAATGACAGCAACACAGTGACACCAACACAATGACACCAACACAATGACACCAACACAGTGACAGCAACACAATGACAACAACACAGTGACACCAACACAATGACAGCAACACAGTGACACCAACACAGTGACAGCAACACAGTGACACCAACACAGTGACACCAACACAATGACACCAACACAGTGACACCAACACAGTGACACCAACACAGTGACAGCAACACAGTGACACCAACACAGTGACAGCAACACAGTGACACCAACACAATGACACCAACACAGTGACACCAACACAGTGACACCAACACAGTGACACCAACACAGTGACACCAACACAGTGACACCAACACAGTGACACCAACACAGTGACAGCAACACAATGACACCAACACAGTGACACCAACACAGTGACACCACAGTGACACCAACACAGTGACACCAACACAATGACACCAACACAGTGACACCAACACAGTGACAGCAACACAATGACAGCAACACAGTGACAGCAACACAATGGCAGCAACACAGTGACACCAACACAGTGACAGCAACACAGTGACACCACAGTGACACCAACACAGTGACACCAGCACAGTGACACCAACACAGTGACACCAACACAGTGACAGCAACACAATGACAGCAACACAGTGACAGCAACACAATGGCAGCAACACAGTGACACCAACACAGTGACAGCAACACAGTGACACCACAGTGACACCAACACAGTGACACCAACACAATGACACCAACACAGTGACACCAACACAGTGACACCACAGTGACACCAACACAGTGACACCAACACAGTGACAGCAACACAATGACAGCAACACAGTGACACCAACACAGTGACAGCAACACAATGACAGCAACACAGTGACAGCAACACAATGGCAGCAACACAGTGACACCAACACAGTGACAGCAACACAATGGCAGCAACACAGTGACACCAACACAGTGACAGCAACACAAAGACAGCAACACAGTGACAGCAACACAATGACAGCAACACAGTGACAGCAACACAATGACAGCAACACAATGGCAGCAACACAGTGACACCAACACAGTGACAGCAACACAAAGACAGCAACACAGTGACAGCAACACAATGACAGCAACACAGTGACAGCAACACAGTGACAGCAACACAGTGACAGCAACACAATGACAGCAACATAAGGACACCAACACAGTAACACAATAACAGCAACACAATGACAGCAACACAATGACACCAACACAGTGACAGCAACACAATGACACCAACACAATGACAGCAACACAATGACACCAACACACTGACACCAACACAATGACAGCAACACAATGACACCAACACAGTGACACCAACACAGTAACACAATAACAGCAACACAATGACACCAACACAATGACAACAACACAATGACAGCAACACAATGACAGCAACACAATGACAGCATCACAATGACAGCAACACAATGACAGCAACACAATGACAGCAACACAATGACAGCAACACAATGACAGCGACACAGTGACACCAACACAGTGACACCAACACAATGACAACAACACAATGACAACAACACAATGACAGCAACACAATGACAGCAACACAATGACAGCATCACAATGACAGCAACACAATGACAGCGACACAGTGACACTAACACAATGACAGCAACACAATGACAGCAACACAATGACAGCAACACAATGACAGCAACACAATGACACCAACACAGTGACACCAACACAGTGACAGCAACACAGTGACACCAACACAGTGACAGCAACACAATGACAGCAACACAGTGACACCAACACAGTGACAGTAACACAGTGACACCAACACAGTGACACCAACACAATGACACCAACACAATGACACCAACACAATGACAGCAACACAATGACACCAACACAGTGACAGCAACACAGTGACAACAACACAGTGACAGCAACACAGTGACAGCATCACAATGACACCAACACAGTGACACCAACACAATGACACCAACACAATGACACCAACACAATGACACCAACACAGTGACAGCAACACAGTGACAGCAACACAGTGACACCAACACAGTGACAACAGCACAGTGACAGCAACACAGTGACAGCAACACAGTGACACCAACACAGTGACACCAACACAATGACACCAACACAATGACACCAACACAATGACACCAACACAGTGACAGCAACACAGTGACAGCAACACAGTGACACCAACACAGTGACAACAGCACAGTGACAGCAACACAGTGACAGCAACACAGTGACACCAACACAGTGACACCAACACAGTGACAACAGCACAGTGACAGCAACACAATGACACCAACACAGTGACAGCAACACAGTGACAACAACACAGTGACAGCAACACAGTGACAGCATCACAATGACACCAACACAGTGACACCAACACAATGACACCAACACAATGACACCAACACAGTGACAGCAACACAGTGACACCAACACAGTGACAGCAACACAGTGACAGCAACACAGTGACACCAACACAGTGACAGCAACACAGTGACAGCAACACAATGACACCAACACAATGACACCAACACAGTGACAGCAACACAGTGACACCAACACAGTGACAGCAACACAGTGACAGCAACACAGTGACACCAACACAGTGACAACAGCACAGTGACAGCAACACAGTGACAGCAACACAGTGACAGCAACACAGTGACAGCAACACAGTGACACCAACACAGTGACAGCAACACAGTGACAGCAACACAGTGACACCAACACAGTGACAGCAACACAGTGACAGCAACACAGTGACACCAACACAGTGACAACAGCACAGTGACAGCAACACAGTGACAGCAACACAGTGACACCAACACAGTGACACCAACACAGTGACAACAGCACAGTGACAGCAACACAGTGACAGCAACACAGTGACAACAGCACAGTGACAGCATCACACTGCACTGTAATTAAATGTGGTTGCAGATATCCGAAGAGTTTCTCTCCTTTCTTCCCTTATTTCTCATTCTGTCTCTCCATTCCTCTCTCCCTCCCTCCCTCCCCCCTCCCTCCCTCCCTCCCTCCCTCCCTCCCTCCCTCCCTCCCTCCCTCCCTCCCTCCCTCCTCTGGTAATTACGACCTCAGATCAAAGAGGGAGAGTTTTTTTTCAAACAAATTTAATTAAACAAACTAGATCTCTTTGCCTCAGAACCATTTATAAAAATATCGACAATGACGCTTAGAAAGCTGGCACTTAGCCTCTCCCTCTCTTAGTTTACTAGCACTCTTAGTTTACTAGCACTCTTAGTTTACTAGCACTCTTAGTTTACTAGCTCTCTTAGTTTACTAGCTCTCTTAGTTTACATGCTCTCTTAGTTTACAAGCTCTCTTAGTTTACAAGCTCTTCTAGTTTACAAGCTCTCTTAGTTTACAAGCTCTCTTAGTTTACAAGCTCTCTTAGTTTACAAGCTCTCTTAGTTTACAAGCTCTCTTAGTTTACAAGCTCTTCTAGTTTACAAGGACTCTTAGTTTACAAGCACTCTTTGTTTACAAGCTCTTAATTTACAAGCTCTTCTAGTTTACAAGTTCTCTTAGTTTACAAATACTCTTAGCTGACAAGCTCTCTTAGTTTACAAGCACTCTTAGTTTACAAGCTCTTCTAGTTTACAAGTTCTCTTAGTTTACAAGCACTCTTAGTTTACAAGCTCTCTTAGTTTACAAGCACTCTTAGTTTACATGCACTCTTAGTTTACAAGCACTCTTAGTTTACAAGCACTCTTAGTTTACAAGCTCTCGTAGTTTAAAAGCACTCTTAGTTTACAAGCACTCTTAGTTTACAAGCACTTTTAGTTTACAAGCACTCTTAGTTTACAAGCTCTCGTAGTTTACAAGCTCTTCTAGTTTACAAGCACTCTTAGTTTACAAGCTCTCTTAGTTTACAAGCTCTACTAGTTTACAAGCTCTCGTAGTTTACAAGCTCTACTAGTTTACAAGCTCTCGTAGTTTACAAGCTCTACTAGTTTACAAGCACTGTTAGTTTACAAGCTCTCTTTGTTTACAAGTACTCTTAGTTTACAAGCTCTCTTAGTTTACAAGCTCTCTTAGTTTACAAGCTTTCTTAGTTTACAAGCTCTCGTAGTTTACAAGCTCTACTAGTTTACAAGCACTGTTAGTTTACAAGCTCTCTTTGTTTACAAGTACTCTTAGTTTACAAGCTCTCTTAGTTTACAAGCTCTCTTAGTTTACAAGCTTTCTTAGTTTACAAGCTTTCTTAGTTTACAAGTACTCTTAGTTTACAAGCTCTCTTAGTTTACAAGCTCTCTTAGTTTACAAGCTCTCTTAGTTTACAAGCTCTCTTAGTTTACAAACACTCTTAGTTTACAAGCACTCTTAGTTTACAAGTACTCTTAGTTTACAAGCTCTCTTAGTTTACAAGCTCTCTTAGTTTACAAGTACTCTTAGTTTACAAACACTCTTAGTTTACAAGCTCTCTTAGTTTACAAGCTCTCTTAGTTTACAAGCACTCTTAGTTTACAAGTACTCTTAGTTTACAAGCACTCTTAGTTTACAAGCTTTCTTAGTTTACAAGCACTCTTAGTTTACAAGCTTTCTTAGTTTACAAGCACTCTTAGTTTACAAGCTTTCTTAGTTTACAAGCACTCTTAGTTTACAAGCTTTCTTAGTTTACAAGCACTCTTAGTTTACAAGCACTCTTAGTTTACAAGCACTCTTAGTTTACAAGCACTCTTAGTTTACAAGCACTCTTAGTTTACAAGTACTCTTAGTTTACAAGCACTCTTAGTTTACAAGCTTTCTTAGTTTACAAGCACTCTTAGTTTACAAGCACTCTTAGTTTACAAGCTCTCTTAGTTTACAAGCTCTCTTAGTTTACAAGCACTCTTAGTTTACAAGTACTCTTAGTTTACAAGCACTCTTAGTTTACAAGCTTTCTTAGTTTACAAGCACTCTTAGTTTACAAGCACTCTTAGTTTACAAGCACTCTTAGTTTACAAGCACTCTTAGTTTACAAGTACTCTTAGTTTACAAGCACTCTTAGTTTACAAGCTTTCTTAGTTTACAAGCACTCTTAGTTTACAAGCACTCTTAGTTTACAAGCACTCTTAGTTTACAAGCTCTCTTAGTTTACAAGCTCTCTTAGTTTACAATCTCTCTTAGTTTACAAGCTCTCTTAGTTTACAAGCTCTCTTAGTTTACAAGCACTCTTAGTTTACAAGCTCTCTTAGTTTACAAGCTCTCTTAGTTTACAAGCACTCTTAGTTTACAAGCTTTCTTAGTTTACAAGCACTCTTAGTTTACAAGCTTTCTTAGTTTACAAGCACTCTTAGTTTACAAGCTTTCTTAGTTTACAAGCACTCTTAGTTTACAAGCACTCTTAGTTTACAAGCACTCTTAGTTTACAAGCACTCTTAGTTTACAAGCACTCTTAGTTTACAAGCACTCTTAGTTTACAAGTACTCTTAGTTTACAAGCACTCTTAGTTTACAAGCTTTCTTAGTTTACAAGCACTCTTAGTTTACAAGCACTCCTAGTTTACAAGCTCTCTTAGTTTACAAGCTCTCTTAGTTTACAAGCACTCTTAGTTTACAAGTACTCTTAGTTTACAAGCACTCTTAGTTTACAAGCTCTCTTAGTTTACAAGCTTTCTTAGTTTACAAGCACTCTTAGTTTACAAGCACTCTTAGTTTACAAGCACTCTTAGTTTACAAGCTCTCTTAGTTTACAATATATATATATATATATATATATATATATATATATATATATATATATATATATATATATATATATATATATATATATATATATATATATATATATAATCTTTCCCCTTGCCTTTTCTTTCTTTCCCCTAAGTTCTCTTTCTTTTCACCTACGTTCTCCTTCCCTTACGTTATCATTGTTACCCCTACGTTATCTTTATTTCCCCTACTTTTTTCTTTCCCCTAAGTTCTATTTCTTTCTCCTAAGTTCTCTTTGTTTCCCCTACGTTCTCTTTCTTTCCCCTACGTTCTCTTTCTTTCCTTTACGTTCTCATACTGCCACGTATGTTTTCTTACATTTTCTTGACTTTTCTTACAGGCGAATGTGGTGGATATTGTGGCTTTTATTGAAGGTTGACTGTGAGTTAAGCTTAAAGCAGAGTCGACTGTCATAGTCACCGTCGCTTCTCTACGAGGACTGTAGTAACTTCAAGCTTCTTATTCTCCCTCCTTCCCTCTCTCTCTCCCTGTCTCTTTCCGTTCTCCATCACTGCCAGTTTAGCAACACGTATACCTGAACCAGGAGTCTCATCAGGGGATCAAGTCTCCTTACCAGCCACAACTTAGGCTCAGAGACTCATTAGCATACAACAGCACAGCACCTGCACCTAAACTTACTGGGACTCAAGTTGGGAACTATACACGCTGATGTAGCCATGGTACGCTCTTGTAGCTAGCCTAACTTGCTACTTTATTATTATCATTAGTAATGGTAGTAGTATATTTGTATGATGATGTGAGGGTGTAGTAGTATTGGTGTTAGGATGGCATGATAGTAGTAGTAGTAGTAGTAGTAACAGTATAGTGACTAAGCATAATCAGTTGGCAGGGCTGTAGGAGAAGCTTTTGATGGTAGTGATTGTTGGCAATGTTGGGTGGTGATGGCGGCAGAGGATCTTATAACTTGGGGTGGCAAGATGTCTTGAAAGTAGTAGTGTAGAATAAGGGAGTTGTGTCAGTCATAAACTGGCAAATTATATTCAGCATTACAACACATTTGATTGTCTTTAACACCCAAGTGTAAGTTACCACATACACCTTTTCCAAGGAGTGGACAGAGAGCCTTCTGTTTTACTATCCTTCATGCAGTGCTGTAGCTCCTACACAAGTTCTGCGCTTGCTTAAAAAAATATAAGATCCTGGCCTTAGCTACCTGATAATAGCACATGGTCTTCTATCGAAATATTAGTAGATTGTCTTGTGCACATATTCTGGGTATGGACTGTAAAGTCTTCCTTCTAGTATTGATGTTTCTTATGTACTCCCCCACCATCTGCTTAGATGTGACCTGAATATCCAGGCCACAAAGTAAGCGAGGGTGGCGTCTCTCTTGTTCAAGAGACGCTCATATTGCACCGAGTTTTGGTAATAAAATAGTGAAAATCAGAATCCAGTTATTGTACTTGTATATGAACCACAAGATACATCTTCCCGGCACTTCAAGCACCAGCTATTGAAAATCGAAGGCCGTCTTGAAAATCTTCCAAATCCGGCCCCAAGTTTCTTGCTGCTGCTGCTGCTGCTGCTGCTGCTGCTGGTTTCAGTTGAAGATATTTAAAATGTTTGATTGTAGCAAGTTTTTCTTTATGTTGATGTTTAGGCAGATGTATACACAGACTTTGCTAAAGCCTTCGACAAGTGTGATCATAATGTTACAACACAAAATGCGGACACAATTCTCTATCTCATTCTCACATCTGACATATACACAGACATGCCATAGCACTGTAATATCTTTTTCAGAAGTTGAATGAGAGTTGTGTCCATTGAGTACACTGGTTAGGTTAAGTTGGGTTCGTCAGGAAACAGGGCAAGCGTTTCCTGACGCGGGTCTTAGATGATGACCCGCCGTTGGAGCTTTTGGTCATCTGACTGAGAACAAATTTCACTTATTCCGCAATGGAAAATTTGAAGAATTGAAAACTAGAACGGAGTATAAACCAAAGTGAGAACACTTATTGGAGCAAAAGATTAATGTGAAGGACTGAGAAGTATTTTAACATTAGGTCTTACGTTCAAAGACTGGAACATTGTTGCTGCAACATATGCAAGGAAACTGATATGCTGGATAACTAAAATTTTCAAAACAAAAGATACTAAGCCGTTGATGATATTCTTCAAGTCACTTATTCTCTCTAGACCGGAATATTGCCACATACTAACAGCCATCTTTTAAGGTGGGCGAATTTTCAGAACTTGAGAATGTATAACATGTCAAGAATGTCAAGCAGATCTGCAGACGGAATTTGCTGCCTGTGAAAACAAGAGGCTTGGCAGACAGTGCAAAATATCGCCAGTGAAATGTCGGAGTGCATTGAGTTTACTGAGAAATAACTCCATAACTGTAAGGGGACCAAGACTTTGCAGCACTCTCCTTCACACGTAAGGATAATTATCAACAAACTTTCATCTCTTTTGAAGAGGAAGTTTTGTAAGTTGCTCATGTTACTTCTGATCAACTGGACTGTTGTGCCTACGTTGGACTGCATGCTATTAGCAGCAACAGTCTGGTTGATCAGGCCATCAACTAGTAGACCAAGTCTGAACCTAGCCGCAGGGGTGTCGTGCCTAAAATTTTCAGATACCCTTCCTTGCCTGCAGGACTAGTAGCTTGTCTCTTCTTGACCTTGAGTGTGAGTTTTCGTGACTGCTGGTCAATACTGATAATGTGTACCAGGACACACATGGCTCACTTGGTTATTTCTCTGACCAATCTTTACTTCCTGGAGTGAACAGGGACACGCATGATTCACTACACTCACTCAGTCATTCCTCAGACCAACCTATATATCCTGTCATAAATCAGAGATGCATAGAAGGTCATTCGGAGGCCGCGCCTCGCGTGAAAGGTCAAACAGGGTCATCAAGCGAGGATTACCATGGTGGTTATTACCTGGAAGTTTACCTATGTGCGTGTATGTAATTACCTATTTGTGGCTGCAAGGGTAAGCAACAGTATGTTGGTGTACCATGTTCAGTATTTGTAGTTGCAGGAACACGCTACAATATGCTGGTGCGCCGTCGTCAGTGTAGTTGCAGGAACACTACAGTATACTGGTGTGCCGTCGTCAGTGTAGTTGCAGGAACACTACAGTATACTGGTGTGCCGTCGTCAGGGTAGTTGCAGGAACACGCTACAGTATGCTGGTGCGCCGTCGTCAGTGTAGTTGCAGGAACACTACAGTATACTGGTGTGCCGTCGTCAGGGTAGTTGCAGGAACACTACAGTATACTGGTGTGCCGTCGTCAGGGTAGTTGCAGGAACACGCTACAGTATGCTGGTGTGTCGTCGTCAGTGTAGTTGCAGGAACATGCTACAGTATGCTGGTGTGTCGTCGTCAGTGTAGTTGCAGGAACACTACAGTATACTGGTGTGCCGTCGTCAGGGTAGTTGCAGGAACACGCTACAGTATGCTGGTGCGCCGTCGTCAGTGTAGTTGCAGGAACACGCTACAGTATACTGGTGTGCCGTCGTCAGTGTAGTTGCAGGAACACTACAGTATACTGGTGTGCCGTCGTCAGTGTAGTTGCAGGAACACTACAGTATACTGGTGTGCCGTCGTCAGTGTAGTTGCAGGAACACTACAGTATACTGGTGTGCCGTCGTCAGTGTAGTTGCAGGAACACTACAGTATACTGGTGTGTCGTCGTCAGTGTAGTTGCAGGAACACTACAGTATGCTGGTGTGTCGTCGTCAGTGTAGTTGCAGGAACACTACAGTATACTGGTGTGTCGTCGTCAGTGTAGTTGCAGGAACACTACAGTATACTGGTGTGTCGTCGTCAGTGTAGTTGCAGGAACACTACAGTATACTGGTGTGCCGTCGTCAGGGTAGTTGCAGGAACACTACAGTATACTGGTGTGTCGTCGTCAGTGTAGTTGCAGGAACACGCTACAGTATGCTGGTGCGCCGTTGTCAGTGTAGTTGCAGGAACATGCTACAGTATACTGGTGTGCCGTCGTCAGTGTAGTTGCAGGAACACTACAGTATACTGGTGTGCCGTCGTCAGTGTAGTTGCAGGAACACTACAGTATACTGGTGTGCCGTCGTCAGTGTAGTTGCAGGAACACTACAGTATACTGGTGTGCCGTCGTCAGTGTAGCTGCAGGAACACTACAGTATACTGGTGTGCCGTCGTCAGTGTAGTTGCAGGAACACTACAGTATACTGGTGTGCCGTCGTCAGTGTAGTTGCAGGAACACTACAGTATACTGGTGTGCCGTCGTCAGTGTAGTTGCAGGAACACTACAGTATACTGGTGTGCCGTCGTCAGTGTAGTTGCAGGAACACTACAGTATACTGGTGTGCCGTCGTCAGTGTAGTTGCAGGAACACTACAGTATACTGGTGTGCCGTCGTCAGTGTAGCTGCAGGAACAAACAGCTATGATGCTCTCCTGTCTTTAGTATTTAATCTTTATTTCCCAAAAGATATACCTCCGGCCTGGCTAAATTTATTAAGTAATTCCAATAACTGTATTATGTTAACAGGTTCAAAGAAATAAGACATAAAAAGGCCTGGAAAATTCTCTCTCTCTCTCTCTCTCTCTCTCTCTCTCTCTCTCTCTCTCTCTCTCTCTCTCTCTCTCTCTCTCTCTCTCTCTCTCTCTCTCTCTCTCTCTCTCTCAAATCCTGGGATCACGTAAATTTACGAAGACCTAGGGGAAATTATGCAGACTAGACCAAACGAACTACTCATCCAAATTACTGAAGCAGTAAACTTAACTTCTCGTATATAGGAACTAACCTAGCCATCAAGATCCCGAACTTCCTTGTTCAGGATAGATAATACCTTAATTAAAACTAATTCTACAGCGGGAACCTCAGTACTATTTTCGTCCCGAAACAAAGCAGGAAACAAGGTGATTATTCCGTCATTCATTAATGAGAAAGTGGCTCATATTCTGTCTCCTATCACTGCGACATTATTTAACAAATAACTCGAAACCAAAGCCTTTCCAAATTTACCTAAGCTAGCACGTGTTATTCGAATATCAACAACTGCAGACCAATTTCCAACTAACCATTATCTTAAAATTTTTGAAAAGTTAATACATAAGAGACTACTTTCAATACGACACAAATTACTCTTAACCACTGCCAGCATGGGTTCAAGGTCCCACAAGGAAGGTTCCTTGACGCTGGTGAGGGGCTCTTGATCTAGGAAATTGCATCTGTGCTCCAGTTCCCTGAATTAAGCCTGAATACCTTCCACATCCCCCCCAGGCGCTGTATAATCCTACGGGTTTAGCGCTTCCCCTTGATTATAATAATAATGGGTTCAGGGACTACGTTCAATACAACACAAATTACTCTTAACCACTGCCAGCATGGGTTCAGGCCAGGGAAAATTAGTGATGCTTCATAAAGATGCTGGACTCTGTTCAGCCGTAGAAAGTAATGAAAATGAAGTGGATCTCTTCAATGATCTAAGAAAAACTTTTGACACAGTAGACCACAGCAACCTGCTACATAAACTTGAACACTGTAGAATCAGAGGATATGCTCTCCTATAAAATCCTACCCTGTCAACAGATGTCTATTAATGGCATTACCTCATCAGCCGATCCCATCAATAAGGGGTGCAACAGGACAGCATCCTTGGCCCTCTTTTATTCCTAATCTACATCAATGACCTACCTAATGCCTCTAGGGAACTTAAACCAGTCCTACTTGCAGATCGCACAACTTTAGTTTCATCAAATCTAGATCCTGGCGTCCTCAACGTCACAGTGTAACGATGGCTGCCTGAATGACTGCCTACAAACTTACTCTTAGTATTGATAAAACCTGCTACATGTTTAGGAATTAAGCTAAAAATAGTCAGTTTAACATATATACTCATAAAAATACGAGACGAGGTGAAAATTCTTCGATATACACCTTGACCGAACCCTAAAACCCAATACAAACAACCAACAAATTCCTAGGAAGGTTTCCAAAACAGTGGGCCTTTTTTCAAAATAACACTAAGTACTGCAAACAACGTTACTCTGTGCTACTCTGCGGTCTATCCCCTCCTCACTTATGGTATCCATGCGTTGGGATATACAACAGCTAATCATTTAAAAACTAGTTACCTAACAAAAGTCAGCTATTAAAATGATCAACTAAGTTGGTTAGAGACAACACAATCTTCACTATTTAAAAGTCTAAATTTCCTCAACAACTGTTACTGTGCTGACTCTGTTTCAGGATACTACGAATATCACCCTATCATTACGACTCTCTTCGGAGAACTGAAAATAGAACACACAGACATACTAGAAACAAGAATCTCTTGGTTATATCACGTGTTCGACTTAACCTATTTAGGAACTCTATGCATATTTTAAGTCCCTAAAATCTGGAACCCTCTGTCAGAAGATGCTTAAAGATCTCTGTAACCTGTTTCAAAAATATTGTTAAAAACTCCTTGATTCAGTATAAATTCTGCACAGATTTACAGTTATACGGTTCCATGCATCAGTAACAAGCTGTTAGTTTAGTTCGATCTTCATACACAATATAAACTGTCATCATTATAATTTAGTTCCCCTCAAGGAAGGTTCCTTGATGTTGGTGAGGGGCTCTTGATTTAGGGAATTGGATCTGTGCTCCAGTTCCCCGAATTAAGCCTGAATGCCTTCCACATCCCCCCCCCCCAGGCGCTGTATAATCCTCCGGGTTTAGCGCTTCCCCTTGATTATAATAATATAATTTAGTTCCATGACAGTATGTTAATATATAATAAGATTTATAGCATACCATTCGAATATTCTCATACAATAAAACTTTATACTGTACTTTTTTCATCTGGTTTTAAGAGTGCCTGAAATGCTTTGCTTATTTGGGGACTTTCCAGTACATATGCCTAAGAATTTATCGCCAATTCTTACTACAGTTGTGTACTGTACTGACTGGAAATACAGATTTTCATTGTCGTATTTTGAAGTGGGAACTGAACATTAAAATGGTATAAAATACCGACAGATTGTTAGGTAAGACACATATGCAACAGTTAGGTATCTTTATTTTGAAACGTTTCGCCTACACAGTAGGCTTCATCAGTCGAGTACAGAAAAGTTGATAGAAGCAGAAGATACTTGAAGACGATGTAATCAGTCCATCACCCTTAAAGTTTTGAGGTGGTCAGTCCCTCAGTCTGGAGAAGAGCATTGTTCCGTTGTCTGGAACAATATGAAGTTGAAGTGACAGAATCGGGCCTTATATCAAGAAGCATAAATAATAGGAGTCCTCAGGTTGTTCTTCAACTCTATACATCCTTGGTTAGGCCTCATTTAGATTATGCTGCACAGTTTTGGTCACCGTATTACAGAATGGATATAAATTCTCTGGAAAATGTACAAAGGAGGATGACAAAGATGATCCCATGTATCAGAAACCTTCCCTATGAGGATAGACTAAGGGCCCTGAAACTGCACTCTCTAGAAAGACGTAGAATTAGGGGGGATATGATTGAGGTGTATAAGTGGAAGACAGGAATAAATAAAGGGGATGTAAATAGTGTGCTGAAAATATCTAGCCTAGACAGGACTCGCAGCAATGGTTTTAAGTTGGAAAAATTCAGATTCAGGAAGGATATAGGAAAGTACTGGTTTGGTAATAGAGTTGTGGATGAGTGGAACAAACTCCCAAGTACCGTTATAGAGGCCAGAACGTTGTGTAGCTTTAAAAATAGGTTGGATAAATACATGAGTAGATGTGGGTGGGTGTGAGTTAGACCTGATAGCTTGTGCTAACAGGTCGGTTGCCGTGTTCCTCCCTTAAGTCAATGTGACCTGACCTGTCTAGGTTGGGTGCTTTGGCTTAAGCCGGTAGGAGACTTGGACCTGCCTCGCATGGGCCAGTAGGCCTTCTGCAGTGTTCCTTCGTTCTTATGTTCTTATGTTCTTATATAGTGCCAGGAGGTGAGACGTAGGTTGATTTGGGAGGGCAGGTCCCTCTCAAACCCAGCCGTTCTCACTAGTAGAGGTTGTCGAAGTAGATGGTCTGTACCAAGATACCCTTGTGTTGCAGTGTCTGACAGAATGAACATTAAAATGGTATAAAATACCGACAGATTGTTAGGTAAGACACATATGCACTATATAAGGCCCGATTCTGTCACTTCAACTTCATATTGTTTCAGACAACGGAACAATGCTCTTCTCCAGACTGAGGGACTGACCACCTCAAAACTTTAAGGGTGATGGACTGATTACATCGTCTTCAAGTATCTTCTGCTTCTATCAACTTTTCTGTACTCGACTGATGAAGCCTACTGTGTAGGCGAAACGTTTCAAAATAAAGATACCTAACTGTTGCATATGTGTCTTACCTAACGAAGTGGGAACTGCTGATTATGAAACGTTTCGCTCACCAGGAGCTTCTTCAGTTTTCGTATAGCTTAGTGTAAATCACAAGGTAATTAATAGCGTCAAATATATGTAAAAAGACGTGTGAAACATTTTGGATAACTATTATTTATGAGATGTTTCAGTCACCAGGAGTTTCTTCAGTTCAAAGCTCCTGGTGAAGGGGACATCTCATAAATAATTGCTGATCCATACTTTTCACTTGTCTTTTTCATGTATATGATGGCACTAATTACCTTGTGATATACACTAAACTTTATGGAAACTTAAATTAGACGATGTTTCGAGCTAAAAAGTGGCCTGAGATAAGTTTCCATACCGCATATAATGTCTTCATTGCAGTTTTTGATCATTATTTACTTCTTCCAACTAGGAGAGTCATGTTTGAGACCACACTTCAATATAAATAAGTCTACCATTCACAGTAAGACAGTTTTTTTACCCGTTTTCTCTGAAGCAAGAGAAGTCGTTTTCTGTAATTGTAAGTCATTCAGGGTAACTAAGGTAAAGCAACCTTACGGTTTTTTGAGCACTGGTATTTGCTATACCGTAGATTGTGTTAATTAGGATTATTCGCTTTTACAGTATTATTGTTTGTTGTATGACGACATCACTTCACAGCTTATCCTTAAGAGGTTATGTGACATTGCAGCAGGAAGCTGGACCAGTTGCAGCAGGAAGCTGGACCAGTTGCAACAGAAAGCTGGAGCAGTTGCAACAGGAAGCTGGACCAGTTGCAACAGGAAGTTGGACCAGTTGCAACAGAAAGCTGGAGCAGTTGCAACAGAAAGCTGGACCAGTTGCAACAGGAAGCTGGACCAGTTGCAACAGGAAGCTGGAGCAGTTTCAACAGGAAGCTGGACCAGTTGCAACAGAAACCTGGAGCAGTTGCAACAAGAAGTTGGACTAGTTGCAACAGGAAGCTGGATCAGTTGCAACAGGAAGCTGGACCAATTGCAACAGAAAGCTGGACCAGTTGCAACAGGAAGTTGGACCAGCTCCAGCAGGAAGTTGGACCAGTTGCAGCAGGAAGTTGGACCAGTTGCAGCAGGAAACTGAACCAGTTGCAACAGGAAGCTGGACCAGTTGCAACAGGAAGCTGGACCAGTTGCAACAGGAAGCTGGACCAATTGCAACAGGAAGTTGAACTAGTTGCAATAGAAAGTTGGAGCAGTTGCAAC
>NC_091296.1:68004007-68041507 GCF_038502225.1 Cherax quadricarinatus | reverse complement strand
TATATATATATATATATATATATATATATATATATATATATACACACTAGTGTTGACTAGGGACCTTCGTCCTTCAAAGAAAAGTATCTTCTGTCTTCTTTCTTGGAGGGCCCAAAAAAAAGACAGAAGAAAGAAGATGAACGATACCCCCAACCCGGGGGCCACCGCCGGGTCACCATCTGGAGAAGACCCGGGCCGGAAGTACCGGCAATCCCCTAATGAATTCTGCCTATTCGGCACACACACACACACACACACACACACACACACACACACACACACACACACACACACACACACACACACACACACACACATATATATATATACATATATATATATATATATATATATATATATATATATATATATATATATATATATATATATATATATACTATATATATATGTGTATATGTATATATATATGTATGTATATATACGTATATATACGTATATATATATACTGAAATTTCATTCAAGAAGAATATGTATAAAAACTTTCGTTGGCTTTTGTTCCTGTTAAAGTGACAATGTGGTCAATATTCTTGGTTGAGGGAATATATATAATTTTTTGAATGGACTTAGGCATTCTTCATTCCCACATCTTTTATTTTCCTCTAACAAGGCTTCTGCAGTGCCACCTAGACGTTCCTCCCAGTGTTAAGTGTTTTAAGCACATTTTAAATCCCAGCTTTGGGCAGAACGTTGCATTAATAGGGTCCTAGTGTCTTTATCCCACTTGTCGTTTTCGCCATTATCTTCCTGCTAGCCAGCTCGAGTGTCATCATCCAAGAACCAGCTGTTCAACTCACAATAATTAACAATAAATATTGACCATAATAAATTTCTTGAAGTTTATATAACATAGTTTATTTCAGTTTGTCCTGTTCTCTATCGTGTTTACCTAAGTTTTCTGTGAATCAGCTTCTTGTGTTGTAACTGAAGGCAGGTTACACTGCCTTCAGTTACACCAAGTTTATCACTTGTATTACAACATAATATACACGTGTATTGCAGCACATTTCTAAAATATTATACATACAATTTTCTGAAGCTAAATTTATTTACTCACAAGGCTCGTTTATTCCGTCAGCTGAGATATCTTTTACCCAAGAAATCATTGAAATATAATTATGTAAATTCTTATATAGTTCAGGCAGATTATACTGTTGTTGTTGTCTGGCTGCTAATGTTGAGTTTAACTTGTGTACAGCATGCATGGATTGCAGTAATATTCTATCTTGTCTTCTGGGTACCCTTGTTTTCCCCTTACTTTACCATTGTTATCTGCTTGATATGCTGCACTTGCTGTGGGGATATCAAATGACTGTGTATTTCTTGTATAATGATTGCAAGTAAAAATGATCATAATATTATATGTTAATGTTTCTTGGTAACTCCCTCGCGGCCAGGTCTCTCAACACGCCTTCCAGGTTAAAAAGGAAATATTACGAGTGTAAAATCAGTTTAGAAGCATATAGAGTTCAGTTAAGTGCATGCTGATTGTCAGTAGGAGTTTGTATCAAGCTACTGCTCTAGTGATGCTCTTACTACCCGCTGCTACAACACTCTTCATTATCTGTATTCTTGGATCCTTGTACGACCTTATAGAAACCTTTCTTCTTCGTTTCTTTCATGTTTAGTAACAAAGGCATTTTCAGGGTCTTCTTGTCTTGATAATTCACATTTTTTAGAAACTTTGAAGCATATCTTAACTCTTGGAAGAAATTCTTTGAAGAACTTTGCAGCTAATCTTAGCTCAGGAAAACACTGAAAAGCTTATCTTACCCCAGGAGGTACTTTGTAGCACATCTGACTTTTTTCCTATTGTAATAAAATATTTGACTGTAGACATCACACTATTGCTGCTGTTTGCAATTGTTGCTGCTGTTTGCAATTGTTGTTGCTGTTTGCAATTGTTGCTGCTGTTTGCAATTATTGTTATTTGCAATTATTGCTGCTGTTTGCAATTATTGTTATTTGCAATTGTTACTGCTGTTTGCAATTGTTGCTGCTGTTTGCAATTGTTGCTGCTGTTTGCAATTGTTGCTGCTGTTTGCAATTATTGCTGCTGTTTGCAATTGTTGCTGCTGTTTGCAATTATTGTTATTTGCAATTATTGCTGCTGTTTCCAATTGTTGCTGCTGTTTGCAATTGTTGCTGCTGTTTGCAATTATTGTTATTTGCAATTATTGCTGCTGTTTGCAATTGTTGCTGCTGTTTGCAATTGTTGCTGCTGTTTGCAATTATTGCTGCTGTTTGCAATTGTTGCTGCTGTTTGCAATTGTTGCTGTTTGCAGTTATTGTTGCTGTTTGCAATTATTGCTGCTGTTTGTAATTATTGTTGTTGTTTGCAATTATTGCTGCTGTTTGCAATTATTGCTGCTGTTTGCAATTATTGCTGCTGTTTGCAATTATTGTTGCTGTTTGCAATTATTGCTGCTGTTTGCAATTATTGCTGCTGTTTGCAATTATTGCTGCTCTTTGCAATTATTGTTGCTGTTTGCAATTATTGTTGCTGTTTGCAATTATTGCTGCTGTTTGCAATTGTTGCTGCTGTTTGCAATTGTTGCTGTTTGCAGTTATTGTTGCTGTTTGCAATTATTGCTGTTGTTTGCAATTATTGTTTGCAATTATTGCTGCTGTTTGCAATTATTGCTGCTGTTTGCAATTATTGTTGCTGTTTGCAATTATTGCTGCTGTTTGCAATTGTTGCTGCTGTTTGCAATTGTTGCTGTTGTTTGCAATTGTTGCTGTTTGCAATTGTTTCTATTTGCAATTATTGCTGCTGTTTGCAATTGTTGCTGCTGTTTGCAATTGTTGCTGCTGTTTGCAATTGTTGCTACTGTTTGCAATTATTGCTGCTATTTGCAATTATTGCTGCTTGCAATTGTTGCTGTTTGCAATTGTTGCTGCTGTTTGCAATTATTGCTGCTGTTTGCAATTGTTGCTGTTGTTTGCAGTTAGTGTTATTTGCAATTATTGATGTTTGCAATTGTTGCTGCTGTTTGCAATTGTTGCTGCTGTTTGCAATTGTTGTTGCTGTTTGCAATTGTTGCTGCTGTTTGCAATTATTGCTGCTGTTTGCAATTATTGTTATTTGCAATTGTTACTGCTGTTTGCAATTGTTGCTGCTGTTTGCAATTGTTGCTGCTGTTTGCAATTGTTGCTGCTGTTTGCAATTATTGCTGCTGTTTGCAATTGTTGCTGCTGTTTGCAATTATTGTTATTTGCAATTATTGCTGCTGTTTGCAATTGTTGCTGCTGTTTGCAATTGTTGCTGCTGTTTGCAATTATTGTTATTTGCAATTATTGCTGTTGTTTGCAATTGTTGCTGCTGTTTGCAATTGTTGCTGCTGTTTGCAATTATTGCTGCTGTTTGCAATTGTTGCTGCTGTTTGCAATTGTTGCTGTTTGCAGTTATTGTTGCTGTTTGCAATTATTGCTGCTGTTTGTAATTATTGTTGTTGTTTGCAATTATTGCTGCTGTTTGCAATTATTGCTGCTGTTTGCAATTATTGCTGCTGTTTGCAATTATTGTTGCTGTTTGCAATTATTGTTGCTGTTTGCAATTATTGCTGCTGTTTGCAATTATTGCTGCTCTTTGCAATTATTGTTGCTGTTTGCAATTATTGTTGCTGTTTGCAATTATTGCTGTTGTTTGCAATTATTGTTTGCAATTATTGCTGCTGTTTGCAATTATTGCTGCTGTTTGCAATTATTGTTGCTGTTTGCAATTATTGCTGCTGTTTGCAATTGTTGCTGCTGTTTGCAATTGTTGCTGCTGTTTGCAATTGTTGCTACTGTTTGCAATTTTTGCTGCTATTTGCAATTATTGCTGCTTGCAATTGTTGCTGTTTGCAATTGTTGCTGCTGTTTGCAATTATTGCTGCTGTTTGCAATTGTTGCTGTTGTTTGCAGTTAGTGTTATTTGCAATTATTGCTGCTGTTTGCAATTATTGCTGCTGTTTGCAATGATTGTTGCTGTTTGCAATTATTGCTGCTGTTTGCAATTATTGTTGCCGTTTGCAATTGTTGCTGCTGTTTGCAATTGTTGCTGTTTGCAATTATTGTTTATATTTGCAATTATTGCTGCTGTTTGCAATTGTTGCTGCTGTTTGCAATTATTGCTCTTGTTTGCAATTGTTGCTGCTGTTTGCAATTATTGCTGCTGTTTGCAATTGTTGCTGCTGTTTTCAATTATTGCTCTTGTTTGCAATTGTTGCTGCTGTTTGCAATTATTGCTGTTTGCAATTATTGCTGCTGTTTTTTGCAATTGTTGCTGCTGTTTGCAATTGTTGCTGCTGTTTGTAATTATTGCTGCTGTTTGCAGTTATTGCTGCTGTTTGCAATTATTGCTGCTGTTTGTAATTATTGCTGCTGTTTGCAATTATTGCTGCTGTTTGCAATTATTGCTGCTGTTTGCAATTGTTGCTGCTGTTTGCAATTGTTGCTGCTGTTTGCAATTGTTTGCAATTATTGCTGCTGTTTGCAATTATTGCTGCTGTCTGCAATTTTTGCTGCTGTTTGCAATTATTGCTCTTGTTTGCAATTGTTGCTGCTGTTTGCAATTGTTGCTGCTGTTTGCAATTGTTGCTGCTGTTTGCAATTGTTGTTTGCAATTATTGCTGCTGTTTGCAATTGTTGCTCTTGTTTGCAATTGTTGCTCTTGTTTGCAATTGTTGCTCTTGTTTGCAATTATTGCTCTTGTTTGCAATTGTTGCTGCTGTTTGCAATTGTTGCTGCTGTTTGCAATTGTTGCTGCTGTTTGCAATTGTTGCTGCTGTTTGCAATTTTTGCTCTTGTTTGCAGTTGTTGCTGCTGTTTGCAATTATTGCTGCTGTTTGCAATTGTTGTTGCTATTTGCAATTATTGCTGCTGTTTGCAATTGTTGCTGCTGTTTGCAATTATTGCTGCTGTTTGCAATTATTGCTGCTGTTTGCAATTATTGCTGCTGTTTGCCATTATTGCTGCTGTTTGCAATTGTTGCTGCTGTTTGCAATTATTGCTGCTGTTTGCAATTATTGCTGCTGTTTGCAATTGTTGCTGCTGTTTGCAATTATAGCTGCTGTTTGCAATTATAGCTGCTGTTTGCAATTATTGCTGCTGTTTGCAATTATTGCTGCTGTTTGCAATTATTGCTGCTGTTTGCAATTATTGCTGCTGTTTGCAATTATTGTTGCTGTTTGCAATTATTGTTGCTGTTTGCAATTATTGTTGCTGTTTGCAATTATTGTTGCTGTTTGCAATTATTGCTGCTGTTTGCAATTATTGCTGCTGTTTGCAATTATTGCTGCTGTTTGCAATTATTGCTGCTGTTTGCAATTGTTGCTGCTGTTTGCAATTATTGTTGCTGTTTGTAATTGTTGCTGCTGTTTGCAATTATTGTTGCTGTTTGCAATTATTGTTGCTGTTTGCAATTATTGTTGCTGTTTGCAATTGTTGCTGCTGTTTGCAATTATTGTTGCTGTTTGCAATTATTGTTGCTGTTTGCAATTATTGCTGCTGTTTGCAATTATTGCTGCTGTTTGCAATTATTGCTGCTGTTTGCAATTATTGCTGCTGTTTGCAATTATTGCTGCTGTTTGCAATTGTTGCTGCTGTTTGCAATTATTGCTGCTGTTTGCAATTGTTGCTGCTGTTTGCAATTACACCTTGACATATTTTATCAACAGTTTTTTTTTAAATTTCTCCATATATTTAGAAGCTGTTCTTAAAGTAGCGAAGTTATTGCATAAGCTACATTGTGTGAGTTTCTGGCTTGGTTAACAAGGTCGTTATTATTACTTTCATTGGGGAGGTAAACGCTAAAACCAAAGGGGTCATAGAGCACTGTGCTTATTGTGACATGAGGCAGGCTAAGCATAGTGATGTTCGCCCGAAATTTGAATCCAGGCCCCAGTTTGGGTTGCAGAAGTAGGAAGACTCTTGAAACTGGTCACAGGTACTGCAGATCTTGGAGAGAGTAGTTCCCTGTAAGTTAGGCCTAGTGTGGTCCTCGTGAAATCTCTTGCAAACAATTTCAGTACTTCTGCGATGGTAAACAAGAACTGAAAAATCGTCTCCTTTGTATTGGTGGCAGCAGTGGGACTGACACAGCACTGACAAAAATGGAAGGATGAGCAATACTGGTGAACTGGTAGATAACTACGGGTGGAATAGCTGGGTGATGTTCATAAATGGTAATGTTCTGGAGTAGTTACAGCTTTCCATGTGTTGCAGCACTGGAAACAATGATGACTAATGTTGGGTTTGTGGATACAGAGGAGCACAACACTGCTGGATGTCACCTGCTGATGTTGATAGGTGCTGTTGGTTGATGCTCGATGACAGTTGTGGTGGTGGTAGTAGTGACAGTTGTAGTAGTAGTGACAGTTGTGGTGGATATAGTGACAGTTGTGGTGGTGTTTTTGGTTTATGATGATAGTGACAGTTTATGGTCGGTGATAGTGATGGAGGCAGTGGGGGTGTTTATGGTTAGCGGTGATGGTAATGGTGTTAATGGTACTGACGGTTGTGTTAGTGGTAGTGATGGTGGTTTTGGTTGATGGTTGTGACGATGTTTATGGTTAGTGCTGGTGGTAGTATTGGCGGTGTTTATCATTAATGGTGTTGATGGTGGTGGTGATTGTAGTGATGGTCTTTCTGGTTGTTGTTGGTGGTGGTGCCTGTGGTTGGTGGTGGTGACTTCAGGGTGGTGTGGGTGAGGTAGGGGGCGGGGCTTCTAGTGATAGTGAGCCATGTATTGACCTGGCACAGCTATCCCTGTTTCTCTCTCCCTTCACATCTCTGCTGGTGCTAGTGCTGGTGCTAGTGCTGGTTCTGCTGGTCTAAGTGCTGGTGGTGACTCTGGTGGCAGTTATGGTGGTTGTGATTTTTTTGGTGGTGGTGATGGTGAGGGCAGGTGAATGTTGTTGTTGTTTTTGTTGTTGTTGTTGTGGTGGTGGTTGTGGTTGCTCATGTTATAGTCTTGAGTCTGGTTGACCACTACTGTAGCATCTTCTCTTACATTATCCCATACCAGTACTGTGTACTGTACTGTATTTATAAACCTACACAATCTTGTGCAGTTTGTGGATAAATAAACCCAGAGTGAAACGTCACAAAATGTGATTTTTCAATATACATATATCTGTTTTATTTTCTCATAATCTGTTTTAAATTCTCTATAATTCTCTAAGATGGATTTTAATAAATTGTAATGTTGATCCATGGTGTGAGCCGCCACACAAACACTGGGAACTTAAAGTAACATGTTTGGAAAATGGCTCCTACACAGTCCCGTAACAAGCTTAAAGTTTGAAGCTGATTGGTTGAGGCACACAGATTATCGCTTGAACACAAGTGTGTTACAGAGGTCTGAGTTCAGACTTCTGCAACACACTTGTCCTCAAAGATTTGTTAAGTTATACCATGAATTAAGGAAAGATCCTAGACCTCACCTCACGAAAGCAGATAAAGCAAATGCGATAATAATTATGGACAAGGTAGATTATAGAAAAAAAAAACATATTAAAAGACAGGGAAACTGATATGCCCCTTAAGGTGTTGAGGAGAGGCTTTCTTAAGTTATCATATAGAAACCAAGATCATGAGCTGTAAAGCTAGAAACTAAAAACTTTAAAGAGCAAATATTGTCATCCACCTGAAGGTGACCATTCAGGACTACTGTTGCAACAAAGCGTAATGTTCACTCATCACTGAGAGAGGACAGTTCACAGCAGACAGACACAAGTAATAATGGTAGTCATCCTCGCTTTTGTCTTCTGCTGGATTTTTTTCCCTCACTGTATTGTGTAATTTACTTTACCCCAGCGTGTGACCCACAGCATTACACTTACACTCAGCTTCACCATCCTTCCTCTTTCTCTTCCTTCTCTGCCTCTTGGTCACGTTTTTGTGGTGGTAGTGTTTGAGTGGTTGATGCCTAGAGGGATAGAGTCCTCTGGGAGGAGTGCCACTCTACCCACAGTTTCCTTGCCTCACAATTCAGCATCTCTTTCGGCATAAATTGCTGGGATATTTTCCATTTCATCTAAATTTGCTGACACGACCGATAACATGAAACGAATTATAAATGTGGATTGTGGGATGTGAAGCGTTGACTTGAGGTGGCGGTACTTGCTTTGTGGTTATGATTTATGTGATATGAGAGAATTAGTGTCGAGAGTAGCACGTTAATAGTGATTGTGTAAAGGTTTTGTGTTGAAGGTACTGAATAACCATATGGTTTTAGTGCTTTGTTGAAACAAATCCAGTTACTTAGTTACTGCTGGGTAAACCTGAGATATCTGCTGTAAGGAAAATTGCCAGTATGTTTCCACCTGCCCAGAATTCTTACTGTTAACCTGCTGCAACCACCGAGTGACAAGTTGCATGATGGCTGTGGGCAGACATGATAGGTGTGGGCAGACATGATAGGTGTGGGCAGACATGATGTGGGCAGATATGTTAGGTGAGGGCAGACTGGGTGTGGGCAGATAAGTGAGGGCAGACTGGGTGTGGGCAGATATGTTAGGTGAGGGCAGACTGGGTGTGGGCAGATAAGTGAGGGCAGACTGGGTGTGGGCAGATAAGTGAGGGCAGACTGGGTGTGGGCAGATATGTTAGGTGAGGGCAGACTGGGTGTGGGCAGATAAGTGAGGGCAGACTGGGTGTGGGCAGATAGGTGAGGGCAGACTGGGTGTGGGCAGATAAGTGAGGGCAGACTGGGTGTGGGCAGATAAGTGAGGGCAGACTGGGTGTGGGCAGATAGGTGAGGGCAGACTGGGTGTGGGCAGATAGGTGAGGGCAGACTGGGTGTGGGCAGATAAGTGAGGGCAGACTGGGTGTGGGCAGATAGGTGAGGGCAGACTGGGTGTGGGCAGATAGGTGAGGGCAGACTGGGTGTGGGCAGATATGTTAGGTGAGGGCAGACTGGGTGTGGGCAGATAAGTGAGGGCAGACTGGGTGTGGGCAGACCTGCGTAAAGTATATGGCAGTCGCTACCTAGGTGTTGAAGACGCCAGTAAACTGAGAGAAGTGTGAAGTGATGCGTTGTTTACCTGTGACTCAGCTGAGAGTAACTTACCATATCAGGAATTATGTATCTCACAGCTGTCTTCTACACCTCCCCTGCCACACTTCCCTGCCAAACTTCCATGCTACACTTCCCTGCCAAACTTCCATGCCACACTTCCCTGCCAAACTTCCATGCCACACTTCCCTGCCAAACTTCCATGCCACACTTCCCTGCCAAACTTCCATGCTACACTTCCCTGCCAAACTTCCATGCCACACTTCCCTGCCAAACTTCCATGCCACACTTCCCTGCCAAACTTCCATGCCACACTTCCCTGCCACACCTCCCTGCCACATCCCCCTGCCACATCCCCCTGCCACATCTCCCTACCACACCTCCCTGCCACACCTCCCTGCCACATCCCCCTGCCACATCCCCCTGCCACATCTCCCTACCACACCTCCCTGCTACACCTTCCTGCCACATCCCCCTGTTTATCTCACTGTAACTTGACTGGCTCACCTTCACTGTTTATCTCACTGTAACTTGACTGACTCACCTTCACTGTTTATCTCACTGTAACTTGACTGACTCACCTTCACTGTTTATTTCACTGTAACTTGACTGATTCACCTTCACTGTTTATCTCACTGTAACTTGACTGACTCACCTTCACTGTTTATCTCACTGTAACTTGACTGACTCACCTTCACTGTTTATCTCACTGTAACTTGACTGACTCACCTTCACTGTTTATCTCACTGTAACTTGACTGACTCACCTTCACTGTTTATCTCACTGTAACTTGACTGACTCACCTTCATTGTTTATCTCACTGTAACTTGACTGACTCACCTTCACTGTTTATCTCACTGTAACTTGACTGACTCACTTTCACTGTTTATCTCACTGTAGCTGTACTGAATCACCTCCATCACCATGAAATGCTCTTCACTCTAATCCATTTCCTCTCATTCTGCTCCAAATGCTCCTCGCCTTGTGTCTTCCGTGCTTCATTCTTTCTCTCAGCCCTCACATCACATCTTCCTTACTCCACTCTCTCTCTCCTCTGATGGAACTCTAAGCACTCTCCTTGACCTCTCCCTCTCTCCCTGCTTTCTCTCACCCTGCCTTTTCCATCTCTCCCTGCCTTTTCCATCTCTCCCTGCCTTTTCCATCTCTCCCTGCCTTTTCCATCTCTCCCTGCCTTTTCCATCTCTCCCTGCCTTCTCCATCTCTCCCTGCCTTCTCCATCTCTCCCTGCCTTCTCCATCTCTCCCTGCCCTCTCCTTCTCTCTCCCTGCTTTCTCCCACTCCCTGCCTTCCCCCTCTCTCTCTGCCTTTTCCTTTTCTGCCTTCTTCTCTAACTTCTCTCTCCCTGCTTTCTTCTCTGCCCTTTCTTTCTCTCTCTCCCTGCTTTCTCCCTCTCCCTGCCTTCTCCCTCTCTCCCTGCTTTCTCCCTCTCTCCCTGCTTTCTCCCTCTCCCAGCCTTCTCCCTCTCTCCCTGCTTTCTCCCTCTCCCTGCCTTCTCCCTCTCTGCCTAGGATGGTTGGATGGGTTCATTGTGAGGCAATTTTCATTAGACAGGCAGCCGCGTGTTGATGATGATGGTGTGTATTGATGATGATGTTGGTGTGTGTTGATGATGATGGTGTTGTTTGTGTGTCTTGATGTTGGTGTTGTTGGTGTGTGTTGATGATGATGGTGTTGGTGTGTGTTGATGATGATGGTGTTGTTGGTGTGTGTTGATGATGATGGTGTTGTTGGTGTGTGTTGATGATGATGGTGTTGTTGGTGTGTGTTGATGATCATGGTGGTGTTGTTGTGTGTTGATGATGATGGTGTTGTTGTTGTGTGTTGATGATGATGGTGTTGTTGGTGTGTGTTGATGATGATGGTGTTGTTAGTGTGTGTTGATGATGATGGTGTTGTTGGTGTGTGTTGATGATGATGGTGATGTTAGTGTGTGTTGATGATGATGGTGTTGTTGGTGTGTGTTGATGATGATGGTGTTGTTGGTGTGTGTTGATGATGATGGTGTTGTTGGTGTGTGTTGATGATGATGTTGGTGTGTGTTGATGATGATGTTGGTGTGTGTTGATGATGATGGTGTTGTTAGTGTGTGTTGATGATGATGGTGTTGTTGGTGTGTGTTGATGATGATGGTGTTGTTGGTGTGTGTTGATGATGATGGTGTTGTTGGTGTGTGTTGATGATGATGGTGTTGTTGGTGTGTGTTGATGATGATGGTGTTGTTGTTGTGTGTTGATGATGATGGTGTTGTTGGTGTGTGTTGATGATGATGGTGATGTTGGTGTGTGTTGATGAAGATGGTGTTGTTGTTGTGTGTTGATGATGATGGTGTTGTTGTGTGTTGATGATGATGGTGTTGTTGGTGTGTGTTGATGATGATGGTGTTGGTGTGTGTTGATGATGGTGATGTTGGTGTGTGTTGATGATGATGGTGATGTTGTTGTGTGTTGATGATGATGGTGTTGTTGGTGTGTGTTGATGATGATGGTGATGTTGTTGTGTGTTGATGATGATGGTGTTGTTGGTGTGTGTTGATGATGATGGTGTTGTTGGTGTGTGTTGATGATGATGGTGATGTTGTGTGTTGATGATGATGGTGATGTTGGTGTGTGTTGATGAAGATGGTGTTGTTGTGTGTTGATGATGGTGTTGTTGGTGTGTGTTGTTGATGTTGGTGTTGTTGGTGTGTGTTGATGATGATGGTGTTGTTGGTGTGTGTTGATGAAGATGGTGTTGTTGTTGTGTGTTGTTGATGATGGTGATGTTGGTGTGTGTTGATGTTGGTGTTGTTGGTGTGTGTTGATGATGATGGTGTTGTTGTTGTGTGTTGATGATGATGGTGATGTTGTTGTGTGTTGATGATGATGGTGTTGTTGGTGTGTGTTGATGAAGATGGTGATGTTGGTGTGTGTTGATGAAGATGGTGTTGTTGTTGTGTGTTGATGAAGATGGTGTTGTTGTTGTGTGTTGATGATGATGGTGTTGTTGTTGTGTGTTGATGATGATGGTGATGTTGTGTGTTGATGATGGTGATGTTGTGTGTTGATGATGATGGTGATGTTGTGTGTTGATGATGATGGTGTTGTTGTTGTGTGTTGATGATGATGGTGATGTTGGTGTGTGTTGATGTTGGTGTTGTTGTTGTGTGTTGATGAAGATGGTGTTGTTGTTGTGTGTTGATGAAGATGGTGTTGTTGTTGTGTGTTGATGAAGATGGTGTTGTTGTTGTGTGTTGATGATGATGGTGTTGTTGGTGTGTGTTGATGATGATGGTGTTGTTGTGTGTTGATGAAGATGGTGTTGTTGTTGTGTGTTGATGAAGATGGTGTTGTTGTTGTGTGTTGATGATGATGGTGTTGTTGGTGTGTGTTGATGACGATGGTGTTGTTGTGTGTTGATGATGATGGTGATGTTGTTGTGTGTTGATGATGATGGTGTTGTTGTTGTGTGTTGATGATGATGGTGTTGTTGTTGTGTGTTGATGATGATGGTGTTGTTGTTGTGTGTTGATGATGTTGATGTTGGTGTGTGTTGATAATGATGGTGTTGTTGTTGTGTGTTGATGATGATGGTGATGTTGGTGTGTGTTGATGTTGGTGTTGTTGTGTGTTGATGAAGATGGTGTTGTTGTTGTGTGTTGATGATGATGGTGTTGTTGTTGTGTGTTGATGATGATGGTGTTGTTGGTGTGTATTGATGAAGATGGTGTTGTTGTTGTGTGTTGATGAAGATGGTGTTGTTGGTGTGTGTTGATGATGATGGTGTTGTTGTTGTGTGTTGATGAAGATGGTGTTGTTGTTGTGTGTTGATGATGATGGTGTTGTGTGTTGATGATGATGGTGTTGTTGTTGTGTGTTGATGATGATGGTGTTGTTGATGATGATGTGTGTGTTGGTGTGTGTTGATGATGATGGTGATGTTGATGATGATGATGGTGTTGTTGTTGTGTGTTGATGATGATGGTGTGTGTGTGGTGATGTGATGTTGGTGTGTGTTGATGGTGATGTTGTTGTGTGTTGATGATGATGGTGTTGTTGTTGTGTGTTGATGATGATGGTGTTGTTGTTGTGTGTTGATGATGATGGTGTTGTTGTTGTGTGTTGATGATGATGGTGTTGTTGTTGTGTGTTGATGATGATGGTGATGTTGTTGTGTGTTGATGATGATGGTGATGTTGTTGTGTGTTGATGATGATGGTGTTGTTGTTGTGTGTTGATGAAGATGGTGTTGTTGGTGTGTGTTGATGATGATGGTGTTGTTGTTGTGTGTTGATGATGGTGGTGATGTTGTTGTGTGTTGATGATGATGTTGGTGTGTGTTGATGATGATGTTGGTGTGTGTTGATGATGGTGATGTTGTTGTGTGTTGATGATGTTGGTGTGTGTTGATGATGATGGTGATGTTGGTGTGTGTTGATGATGATGTTGGTGTGTGTTGATGATGTTGTGTGTTGATGATGATGGTGATGTTGTGTGTTGATGATGTTGGTGTGTGTTGATGATGATGGTGATGTTGTTGTGTGTTGATGATGATGTTGGTGTGTGTTGATGATGATGGTGATGTTGGTGTGTGTTGATGATGATGGTGATGTTGTGTGTTGATGATGATGGTGATGTTGGTGTGTGTTGATGATGATGGTGATGTTGTTGTGTGTTGATGATGATGGTGTTGTTGTTGTGTGTTGATGATGATGGTGATGTTGTTGTGTGTTGATGATGATGGTGTTGTTGGTGTGTGTTGATGATGATGGTGTTGTTGGTGTGTGTTGATGAAGATGGTGTTGTTGTGTGTTGATGATGATGGTGATGTTGTTGTGTGTTGATGATGGTGATGTTGTTGTGTGTTGATGATGATGGTGATGTTGTTGTGTGTTGATGATGATGGTGATGTTGTTGTGTGTTGATGATGATGGTGATGTTGTTGTGTGTTGATGATGATGGTGTTGTTGGTGTGTGTTGATGATGATGGTGTTGTTGTTGTGTGTTGATGATGATGGTGTTGTTGTTGTGTGTTGATGATGATGGTGTTTTTGGTGTGTGTTGATGATGATGGTGTGATGTTGTTGTGTGTGATGATGGTGATGAAGATGGTGATGATGATGGTGATGTTGTTGTCTGTTGATGATGATGGTGATGTTGTTGTGTGTTGATGATGATGGTGATGTTGTTGTGTGTTGATGATGATGGTGTTGTTGGTGTGTGTTGATGAAGATGGTGATGTTGGTGTGTGTTGATGAAGATGGTGTTGTTGTTGTGTGTTGATGATGATGGTGTTGTTGTGTGTTGATGATGGTGTTGTTGGTGTGTGTTGATGATGATGGTGTTTTTGTTGTGTGTTGATGATGATGGTGTTGTTGTTGTGTGTTGATGATGATGGTGTTGTTGGTGTGTGTTGATGATGATGGTGTTGTTGGTGTGTGTTGATGATGATGGTGTTTTTGGTGTGTGTTGATGATGATGGTGTTGTTGGTGTGTGTTGATGATGATGGTGTTGTTGGTGTGTGTTGATGATGATGATGGTGTTGTTGTGTGTTGATGTTGCTGTTGTTGGTGTGTGTTGATGATGATGGTGTTGTTGGTGTGTGTTGATGTTGGTGTTGTTGGTGTGTGTTGATGATGGTGGTGTTGTTGGTGTGCGTTGATGTTGGTGTTGTTGGTGTGTGTTGATGTTGGTGTTGTTGGTGTGTGTTGATGTTGGTGTTGTTGGTGTGTGTTGATGTTGGTGTTGTTGGTGTGTGTTGATGATGATGGTGTTGTTGGTGTGTGTTGATGTTGGTGTTGTTGGTGTGTGTTGATGTTGGTGTTGTTGGTGTGTGTTGATGTTGGTGTTGTTGGTGTGTGTTGATGATGATGGTGTTGTTGGTGTGCGTTGATGTTGGTGTTGTTGGTGTGTGTTGATGATGATGGTGTTGTTGGTGTGCGTTGATGTTGATGTTGTTGGTGTGTGTTGATGTTGGTGTTGTTGGTGTGTGTTGATGTTGGTGTTGTTGGTGTGTGTTGATAATGATGGTGTTGTTGGTGTGCGTTGATGAAGATGGTGTTGTTGTTGTGTGTTGATGATGATGGTGATGTTAGTGTGTGTTGATGATGATGGTGTTGCTGGTGTGTTTTGATGATGATGGTGTTGCTAGTGTGTGTTGATGATGATGGTGATGTTAGTGTGTGTTGACAATGATGGTGTTGTTGGTGTGTTTTGATGATGATGGTGTTGTTAGTGTGTGTTGATGATGATGGTGTTGTTAGTGTGTGTTGATGATGATGGTGTTAGTATGTGTTGATGATGATGGTGTTGTTAGTGTGTGTTGATGATGATGGTGTTGTTAGTGTGTGTTGATGATGATGGTGATGTTAGTGTGTGTTGATGATGATGGTGTTGTTGGTGTGTTTTGATGATGATGGTGTTGTTAGTGTGTGTTGATGATGATGGTGTTGTTAGTGTGTGTTGATGATGGTGTTGTTGTTGTGTGTTGATGATGATGGTGTTGTTGTTGTGTGTTGATGATGGTGTTGTTGTTGTGTGTTGATGATGATGGTGTTGTTAGTGTGTGTTGATGATGATGGTGTTGTTAGTGTGTGTTGATGATGATGGTGTTGTTAGTGTGTGTTGATGATGATGGTGTTGGTGAGTATTTATGTTGACGGTGTTGATGATGATGATGGTGTGTGTTGATGATGGTAGCCAAGACTAGCCCTGTATTCTTGTACTTACACACAAACACACACACACATGTGTGTGCGTGCGTGCATGCGTGTGTGTAAGTACGAGAAGGCAGGGGTAGTCTCGGCTACCAGGTGAGTCAGGTCACACTACCAGGTGAGTCAGATCACACTACCAGGTGAGTCAGGTCACACTACCAGGTGAGTCAGGTCACACTACCAGGTGAGTCAGGTCACACTACCAGGTGAGTCAGGTCACACTACCAGGTGAGTCAGGTCACACTACCAGGTGAGTCAGGTCACACTACCAGGTGAGTCAGGTCACACTACCAGGTGAGTCAGATCACACTTTATTAATGTCATCACTAAAATAATAGTGTTGACTTTATTATCCTAAATAAAACTGTATAATGTTAACTGTGTGAGGCGCTGGTTAACTGTGTGTGTGTGACGCTGGTTAACTGTGTGTGTGTGACGCTGGTTAACTGTGTGTGAGGCGCTGGTTAACTGTGTGTGTGGCGCTGGTTGACTGTGTGTGAGGCGCTGGTTAACTGTGTGTGTGTGACGCTGGTTAACTGTGTGTGAGGCGCTGGTTAACTGTGTGTGTGTGACGCTGGTTAACTGTGTGTGAGGCGCTGGTTAACTGTGTGTGTGTGACGCTGGTTAACTGTGTGTGAGGCGCTGGTTAACTGTGTGTGTGTGACGCTGGTTAACTGTGTGTGAGGCGCTGGTTAACTGTGTGTGACGCTGGTTAACTGTCTGTGTGTGGCGCTGGTTAACTGTGTGTGAGGCGCTGGTTAACTGTGTGTGTGGCGCTGGTTAACTGTGTGTGAGGCGCTGGTTAACTGTGTGTGTGGCGCTGGTTAACTGTGTGTGAGGCGCTGGTTAACTGTGTGTGTGTGGCGCTGGTTAACTGTGTGTGAGGCGCTGGTTAACTGTGTGTGTGGCGCTGGTTAACTGTGTGTGAGGCGCTGGTTAACTGTGTGTGACGCTGGTTAACTGTCTGTGTGTGGCGCTGGTTAACTGTGTGTGAGGCGCTGGTTAACTGTGTGTGTGGCGCTGGTTAACTGTGTGTGAGGCGCTGGTTAACTGTGTGTGTGACGCTGGTTAACTGTGTGTGTGGCGCTGGTTAACTGTGTGTGAGGCGCTGGTTAACTGTGTGTGACGCTGGTTAACTGTCTGTGTGTGGCGCTGGTTAACTGTGTGTGTGGCGCTGGTTGACTGTGTGTGTGTGGCGCTGGTTAACTGTGTGTGTGGCGCTGGTTAACTGTGTGTGTGGCGCTGGTTAACTGTGTGTGAGGCGCTGGTTAACTGTGTGTGTGGCGCTGGTTAACTGTGTGTGTGAGGCGCTGGTTAACTGTGTGTGTGTGGCGCTGGTTAACAGTGTGTGTGTGGCGCTGGTTAACTGTGTGTGTGGCGCTGGTTAACTGTGTGTGTGGCGCTGGTTAACTGTGTGTGTGTGGCGCTGGTTAACTGTGTGTGTGTGGCGCTGGTTAACTGTGTGTGTGTGGCGCTGGTTAACTGTGTGTGTGGCGCTGGTTAACTGTGTGTGAGGCGCTGGTTAACTGTGTGTGTGGCGCTGGTTAACTGTGTGTGTGAGGCGCTGGTTAACTGTGTGTGTGTGGCGCTGGTTAACAGTGTGTGTGTGGCGCTGGTTAACTGTGTGTGTGGCGCTGGTTAACTGTGTGTGTGGCGCTGGTTAACTGTGTGTGTGTGGCGCTGGTTAACTGTGTGTGTGTGGCGCTGGTTAACTGTGTGTGTGTGGCGCTGGTTAACTGTGTGTGTGGCGCTGGTTAACTGTGTGTGTGAGGCGCTGGTTAACTGTGTGTGTGTGGCGCTGGTTAACTGTGTGCGTGGCGCTGGTTGACTGTGTGTGAGGCGCTGGTTGACTGTATGTGAGGCGATGGTTGACTGTGTGTGTGGCGCTGGTTGAATGTGTGTGTGGCGCTGGTTGACTGTGTGTAATGCGATGGTTGACTGTGTGTGAGGCGCTGGTTGACTGTATGTGAGGCGATGGTTGACTGTGTGTGTGGCGCTGGTTGACTGTGTGTGTGGCGCTGTTGACTATATGTGAGGCGATGGTTGACTGTGTGTGAGGCGCTGGTTAACTGTGTGTGTGGCGCTGGTTGACTGTGTGTGTGGCGCTGGTTAACTGTGTGTGTGGCGCTGGTTGACTGTGTGTGTGTGGCGCTGGTTGACTGTGTGTGTGGCGCTGGTTGAGTGTGTGTGTGGCGCTGGTTGAGTGTGTGTGTGGCGCTGGTTGACTGTGTGTGTGGCGCTGGTTAACTGTGTGTGTGGCGCTGGTTGACTGTGTGTGTGGCGCTGGTTGACTGTATGTGAGGCGATGGTTGACTGTGTGTTTGGCGCTGGTTGACTGTGTGTGAGGCGATGGTTGACTGTGTGTGTGGCGCTGGTTGACTGTGTGTGATGCGATGGTTGACTGTGTGAGGCGCTGGTTGACTGTGTGTGTGGCGCTGTTGACTGTGTATGTGAGGCGATGGTTGACTGTGTGTGTGGCGCTGGTTGACTGTGTGTGTGGCGCTGGTTGACTGTGTGTGTGGCGCTGGTTGACTGTGTATGTGAGGCGATGGTTGACTGTGTGTGAGGCGCTGGTTGACTGTGTGTGAGGCGCTGGTTAACTGTGTGTGTGTGGCGCTGGTTGACTGTGTGTGTGGCGCTGGTTAACTGTGTGTGTGTGGCGCTGGTTGACTGTGTGTGTGTGTGGCGCTGGTTGACTGTGTGTGTGTGTGGCGCTGTTGACTATATGTGAGGCGATGGTTGACTGTGTGTGAGGCGCTGATTGACTGTGTTTGAGGCGCTGGTTGACTGTGTGTGAGGCACTGGTTAACTGTGTGTGTGGCGCTGGTTGACTGTGTGTGTGGCGCTGGTTGACTGTGTGTGAGGCGCTGGTTGACTGTGTGTGAGGCGCTGGTTGACTGTGTGTGTGGCGCTGGTTGACTGTGTGTGAGGCGCTGATTGACTGTGTTTGAGGCGCTGGTTGACTGTGTGTGAGGCGCTGGTTGACTGTGTGTGAGGCGCTGGTTAACTGTGTGTGTGGCGCTGGTTGACTGTGTGTGTGGCGCTGGTTAACTGTGTGTGTGGCGCTGGTTGACTGTGTGTGTGTGGCGCTGGTTGAGTGTGTGTGTGGCGCTGGTTGACTGTGTGTGAGGCACTGGTTAACTGTATGTGAGGCGATGGTTGACTGTGTGTTTGGCGCTGGTTGACTGTGTGTGAGGCGATGGTTGACTGTGTGTGTGCCGCTGTTGACTGTGTATGTGAGGCGATGGTTGACTGTGTGTGAGGCGCTGATTGACTGTGTTTGAGGCGCTGGTTGACTGTGTGTGAGGCGCTGGTTGACTGTGTGTGTGGCGCTGGTTGACTGTGTGTGAGGCGATGGTTGACTGTGTGTGTGGCGCTGGTTGACTGTGTGTGATGCGATGGTTGACTGTGTGAGGCGCTGGTTGACTGTGTGTGTGGCGCTGTTGACTGTGTATGTGAGGCGATGGTTGACTGTGTGTGAGGCGCTGATTGACTGTGTTTGAGGCGCTGGTTGACTGTGTGTGAGGCGCTGGTTGACTGTGTGTGTGGCGCTGGTTGACTGTGTATGTGAGGCGATGGTTGACTGTGTGTGAGGCGCTGGTTGACTGTGTGTGTGGCGCTGGTTGACTGTGTGTGTGTGGCGCTGGTTGACTGTGTATGTGGCGCTGGTTGACTGTGTGTGTGGCGCTGGTTGACTGTGTGTGTGGCGCTGGTTGACTGTATGTGAGGCGATGGTTGACTGTGTGTGAGGCGCTGGTTGACTGTGTGTGAGGCGCTGGTTAACTGTGTGTGTGTGGCGCTGGTTGACTGTGTGTGTGGCGCTGGTTAACTGTGTGTGTGTGTGTGGGGCTGGTTGACTGTGTGTGTGTTTGGCGCTGATTGACTGTGTGTGAGGCGCTGGTTGACTGTGTGTGTGGCGCTGGTTGACTGTGTGTGTGGCGCTGGTTGACTGTGTGTGTGGCGCTGGTTGACTGCTTCACTGAAGGTAATGTTAATTGTCCGGTAATTACTAACATTATCAGAAAGTACTGACTTTCGATGGTGTTGTTGTGTTCCCTCGGTTAATGTTGCACGGTAGCGACTGGTTGAGCAATAAGACACGTGTGCAACACCTGGGTAATGCTACCCAGGTGATGTTACGCCGTCCAGCATCGTTGTCACCGTAATACAGAGAATACATACTGGAGGCTGTTCTTATTTGATGGCCGAGGTCAGAATCAACAGACTGGTATCTCTTGTCATGGTGCAGCCAACATGGTGCTGTGTGTGTGTGTGTGTGTGTGTGTGTGTGTGTGTTTGTGTGTGTGCGTGTTTGTGTGTGTGCGCGCAAGGACCCGTGAAGGTGAGGAAATAGCCCGTGGCACTCTAGTTAACCATAGAACTGGTGAACCATGACACTGTGGTGAACTATGACACTGGTGAACCATGGCACTCTGGTGAACCATGGCACTCTGGTGAAACATGGCACTCTGGTTAACCATGGCACTCTAGTGAACCATTGCACTCTAGTGAACCATAGCACTCTGGTGAACCATGGCAACAGCAGGCGCTAGTTCACACATGTACATTGCGGTGTAACACCCGCCTTATCACAAGTATCCTCGTCTCTCCTGACAAGCAAAACACTTACGCTACTTGCACCCTAGTTGTATTACGCTCACCTTGTGTATATCAGGTGAAGATCGACATCATTCCTCACCCTTCTAGGGTAGGGTAGGTGCCTGAGCCCGAGCCTTTAGCTCATAAGACTGTCATTCCCATTAGCCCCCTTGGGGCGGGGATGGCAGACCAGAGAGGCCTAGCTTGTGGCTAGGCCTGGGGACAGTTGGTCCCAAAGATGAGGAGGTACTTGTGCCTCCTCCCATGGGAGACTTAGGTCTCAGATACTCCCTAAAGAGGGAGCCAAGGCCGGGCCACCACTTGGAAAAGGCCCGGGCCGGGAGAATACCGGCGAATCTTTAACAATAATAATAATATAAGGTGAATGTGAGTCTTCAGTGGCACCTCACGTGAACGTTTATCCTACTTGTTTCGGGTGAGACCGTGATGATAATGGATTGTGAATGATAATATCAGATGAGTGTTGAGTCAAGCGGGTAGGTGAGTACAGAGGCGGGTAGGTGAGTACAGAGGCGGGTAGGTGAGTACAGAGGCGGGTAGGTGAGTACAGAGGCGGGTAGGTGAGCAAGCACATGAGCGAGGAAGCAGGGAGGTGATGCAGCAAGCTTCCAGCACCGTGGCAGGAACAGCAGGGGGCTGGTGGTCCCAGCAGGGAGTTGGGACCACACAGTGGTCTCATTACTATGGTAATGGTATTGTTCTCCTTCTCCACCTCCCATTACCTCTCAGGGAATTATTCATTGCCCGCTGTCCGTGGACACACAGGTAATAAATTACTTAGTAATCACTTTGCCTAGCTATTCAAGTTTAATCTCGGGATGGATGGAGACGTAACAATGGCCCCTTGTACCTGTTGCCCTCGTTCAGCAAGTAGGTACCAGGGTGTTAGCCAGCTGTTGTGGGTGACATCCTGGGGTAGGGAGGGGTGGAAGTGTACCCTAGAGGGGAATGAACTGAGGCAGGATAACAGTTCTTAACTTTTGAATAAGCTAAGGATAACTCTTAGACTGCAAATTAAACAACATAAGAAAGAGGTTTTACTGGTGCAGCTATAATCTGGGACTGCTGCAGGCTGCATAACAGCCTGAATGTTTGCTACAGCCTCTTACAGCTTAACAAGGTTCTTTGTGTTAGCTTTAATATTTGCCGAGACCAGGAGAGGCGGAGGCGTAGTGTGCACTACATGTGAAGTAAGAAGATGCTAGGATGAACAGCAGCAGCGATAACAGCAGCAGTAACAGCAACAGCAGTTAAGAACACAAATATCAGCTTTAACAGCAGCAAGAACATCAACAATATCAGCTGCATCAGTGACGTAAATATTAAGCAACTGTACTGGTAACAGCAGCAACAGCAGAAATAACAGTAGCAATAGCAACAGCAACGGCAGAAGTAACAGTTGCAATAGCAGCAGCAACGGGATAAATAACAGCAATAACAGCAGCAACAGTGGGAAAAATAACAGTAGCAACAGCAGAAGTAACAGTTGCAATAGCAGCAGCAACGGGATAAATAACTAGCGAAAGCAGCAGCAACAGTGGGAGAAATAACAGTATCAATAGCAGCAATGGCAGAAGTAACAGTTGCAAAAGCAGCAGCAGTGGGATAAACAACAGTAACAATAGCAGGAGCAATAACAGTTACAATTGGATCAACGGGAGAAATAGCAACAACAGCTGTACACTTCAAGGGGGAGGGAAAGCTTTTTGCTGTTAAAAGAACTGTTAAAGTGAGATAAAAAAAGCGATTTGCAGCTTGTGTTTGAGGGGACAGAGTCGAGTACATGAAGCAGTTACAGCAGTGATTCTTACTGTACCTGTATGATCATATGTACTGCTGTATCTGCGATGATATACCGTACTCTGTGTAACCTGTAGTGGGAGTGGTGACTCAGTGCTGGTAGTAGTGGTGATGGTGACTCACTGCTGGTGACAGTGCTGGTAGTAGTGGTGGTGGTGACTCAGTGCTGGTGAGAGTGCTGGTAGTAGTGGTGATGGTGATTCAGTGCTGATGGGAGTGCTGTTAGTGGTGGTGGTGACTCAGTGCTGGTGACAGTGCTGGTAGTTTATCTGGAGAGAGAGAGTTCCGGGGGTCAACGCCCCCGCGGCCCGGTCTTTGACCAGGCCTCCTTAGGTCAGTGTCCCAGGATGCGACCCACACCAGTCGACTAACACCCAGGTACCCATTTTACTGATGGGGAACATAGACAACAGGTGGAAAGAAACACGTCCAATGTTTCTACTCTGGCTGGGAATCGAACCCAGGCCCTCACCGTGTGAAGCGAGAGCGTTAACCACCAGGCCACCAGTAGTAGTGGTGGTGGTGACTCAGTGCTGGTGAGAGTGCTGGTAGTAGTGGTGATGGTGACTCAGTGCTGGTGACAGTGCTGGTAGTAGTGGTGATGGTGACTCAGTGCTGGTGAGAGTGCTGGTAGTAGTGGTGATGGTGACTCACTGCTGGTGACATTGCTGGTAGTAGTAGTGGTGGTGACTCAGTGCTGGTGAGAGTGCTGGTAGTAGTGGTGATGGTGACTCAGTGCTGTTAGTAGTTGTGGTGGTGACTCAGTGCTGGTGAAAATGCTGGTAGTAGTCGTGGTGGTGGCTCAGTGCTGGTGAGAGTGCTGGTAGTAGTGGTGATGGTGACTCACTGCTGGTGAGAGTGCTGGTAGTAGTGGTGGTGGTGACTCAGTGCTGTTAGTAGTGGTGGTGGTGACTCAGTGCTGGTGAGAGTGCTGTTAGTAGTAATGGTGGTGGTTCAGTGCTGGTAGTAGTGATGGTGGTGGTTCAGTGCTGGTAGTAGTGATGGTGGTGACTCAGTGCTGGTAGTAGTGGTGGTGGTGACTCAGTGCTGGTAGTAGTGGTGGTGGTGGCTCAGTGCTGGTGAGAGTGCTGGTAGTAGTGGTGATGGTGATTCAGTGCTGATGGGAGTGCTGTTAGTGGTGGTGGTGACTCAGTGCTGGTGACAGTGCTGGTAGTAGTGGTGGTGGTGGCTCAGTGCTGGTGAAAGTGCTGGTAGTGGTGGTGACTCAGTGGTGGTGAAAGTGCTGGTAGTAGTGGTGGTGGTGACTCAGTGCTGATGGGAGTGCTGGTGGTGGTGGTGGTGACTCAGTGCTGGTGAGAGTGCTAGTAGCAGTGGTGGTGGTGACTCAGTGCTGGTGAGTGTGCTGGAAATGGTGGTGATGACTCAGTGTTGGTAAGAGTGCTGGTAGTAGTGATGGTGGTGACTCAGTGCTGGTGAGAATGCTGGTGGTAGTAGTGGTGGTGGCTCAGTGCTGGTGACTCAGTGCTGGTGAGAGTGCTGGTGGTAGTGGTGGTGGTGGCTCAGTGCTGGTAGTAGTGGTGGTGGTGTCTCAGTGCTGGTGATTGCTGGTAGTAGTGGTGATGGTGACTCAGTGCTGGTGGGAGTGCTGGTAGTAGTGGTGGTGGTGACTCAGTGCTGGTGAGAATGCTGGTAGTAGTGATGGTGGTTACTCAGTGCTGGTGAGAGTGCTGGTAGTGGTGACTCAGTGCTGGTAAGAGTGCTGGTAGTAGTGATGGTGACTCAGTGCTGGTGAGAGTGCTGGTAGTAGTGGTGGTGACTCAGTGCTGGTGAGAGTGCTGGTAGTAGTGGTGGTGACTCAGTGCTGGTGAGAGTGCTGGTAGTAGTGATGGTGACTGCTGGTGAGAGTGCTGGTAGTAGTGGTGGTGGTGACTCAGTGCTGGTGAGAGTGCTGGTAGTAGTGGTGGTATCTCAGTGCTGGTGGGAGTGCTGGTAGTAGTGTCTCAGTGCTGGTGAGAGTGCTGGTAGTAGTGGTGGTGACTCAGTGCTGGTGAGAGTGCTGGTAGTAGTGGTGGTGGTGGTGACTCAGTGCTGGTGAGAGTGCTGGTAGTAGTGGTGGTGGTAACTAAGTGCTGGTAAGAGTGCTGGTAGTAGTGGTGGTGGTGGTGACTCAGTGCTGGTGAGAGTGCTGGTAGTAGTGGTGGTGGTGACTCAGTGCTGGTGAGAATGCTGGTAGTAGTGTCTCAGTGCTGGTGAGAGTGCTGGTAGTAGTGGTGGTGGTGACGACTCAGTGCTGGTAATAGTGGTGGTGACTCAATGCTGGTGAGAGTGCTGGTAGTAGTGGTAGTGGTGGTGACTCAATGCTGGTGAGAGTGGTGGTGGTGGTGACTCAATGCTGGTGAGAGTGCTGGTAGTGGGAATGGTGGTGGTAGTGGCGGGAGTGGTGGTAGTGATAGTGGTAGAGGAAGTGGTGGTGGGTGTGCTGGTAGTGGGAGTAGTGGTGTTAGAAGGAGTGGTGGTGGTAGTGGCGGGAGTGCTGGTAATAGTGGTGGTAGTGGCGGGAGTGCTGGTAGTGGGGGTGGTGGGAGTGCTAGTTGTGGTGGTGGGAGTACTGCTGGTGGTGGGAGTAGTGGTGGTAGAGGGAGTGCTGGTAGTGGGAGTAGTGGTGGTAGAGGGAGTGCTGGTAGTGGGAGTAGTGGTGGTAGAGGGAGTGGTGGCAGTGGGAGTAGTGGTGGTAGAGGGAGTGCTGGTAGTGGTAGTGGCTGGAGTGCTGGTAGTGGGAGTAGTGGTGGTAGAGGGAGTGGTGTTGGTGGTGGTGGTGCAGACTCAGTGTTAGTCTGGTGTTGGTAGTGTACACAAGTGATTGCTCGTCTCCTCCCTCACTATACACTGGTGGGTGATGGTTACTTCCTTCACTCTCCATCTACTTGCACACACATGGATGACACACAAATGTGTGCCTGCAAACCTGTGCTTACAGGGGTGGATTCGTAGCTCTTGGACCCTCCTGTTAGCTTCTATCGACGGATTTAACCAATTCCTATCTTGTAATGTATGATATTATGTGGTGGGTTGTACAGCAGTGTGTGTAGTGGGTTGTACAGCAGTGTGTGTTGTGGGTTGTACAGCAGTGTGTGTAGTGGGTTGTACAGCAGTGTGTGTTGTGGGTTGTACAACAGTGTGTGGTGGGTTCAGCAGTGTGTGTAGTGGGTTGTGCAGCAGTGTGTGTAGTGGGTTGTACAGTGTGTTGTGAGCTGTACAGCAGTGTAGTGGGTTGTACAGCAGTGTTTGTTGTAGGTTGTACAGCAGTGTGTGTTGTGGGTTGTACAACAGTGTGTGGTGGGTTCAGCAGTGTGTGTTGGGTTGTGTGTGTTGGGTTGTGTGTGTTGGGTTGTGTGTGTTGGGTTGTGTGTGGTGGGTTGTGTGTGGTGGGTTATACAATGTGTGTGATGGATTATTACGCAATGAGTGGTAAGTTGTTCATTGTGAAGCATATAAGTAATGTGGAAACTCCCTGAGCTGGCTTGCTCGCCTCCGTCCTGGCTTAGGGCTTAGTTCCGCTATTGTGGTTTACTGCTTGTGCAAAGTGCTTGGCGAGGCACCAAATAGATAGTGGCACTAGTGTTAGCTTATTGATCTTGACGCAGGTGCTTGTATGTGTGTGTGTGGGTGTGGATGTGGTTGTGGGTGTTGCTGTGTTTCATGGGAAGGGGACAGTCACTCATGTGTGGGGTTAGTAAGTCTTCTTTAGTATGAGATGAGGGAGGGTGTTGCGGGGTGAAAGCAAGCCAACCTCGTGTGAGCAGGTAACATTACCTTCACTTTCATGCTGCAGCAGTTATTTCCCTTCAGTAAGCCTTGTGTCAAGCGGTGTGTGGAGGCACATTGTTGAGGGTCGGTAAGCCTTGTCATCTTCACTGACCTCGCTTCCGTTACTGTTTCATAATATACTTCATTTTGGAAGAAGGTTTATCCTTGTGTAGTGTGGTGTTGTGGTGTGACTTAACTGGCTGCTCTAGCGTTGTTCAACACTCACTCCCATGCAACAGTTAGGTATCTTTATTATGAAACGTTTCGCCTACACAGTAGGCTTCTTCAGTCAAGTACAGAAAAGTTGATAGAAGCAGAAGATACTTGAAGACGATGTAATCAGTCCATCACCCTTAAAGTTTTGAGGTGGTCAGTCCCTCAGTCTGGAGAAGAACATTGTTCCATAGTATGAAACAATATGGAGATGAAGTGACAGAATGGAGCTTTTATAGCGCCAAGAGGTGAGACGTAGGCCACTAGGAGAGGTAAGAACTCAGATGTTGAAAGGTCAGGTCCCTCTCAAATCCAGCCGCTCTCACTAGTGGAAGTTGTCGAAGTTGATTGCAGGTCTGTACCAAGATACCCTTGTGTTGCAGTGTCTGACAGATTGAACATTAAAATGGTATAAAATACCGACAGGTTGTTAGGTAAGACACATATGCAACAGTTAGGTATCTTTATTATGAAACGTTTCGCCTACACAGTAGGCTTCTTCAGTCAAGTACAGAAAAGTTGATAGAAGCAGAAGATACTTGAAGACGATGTAATCAGTCCATCACCCTTAAAGTTTTGAGGTGGTCAGTCCCTCAGTCTGGAGAAGAGCATTGTTCCATAGTATGAAACAATATGGAGATGAAGTGACAGGATGGAGCTTTTATAGCGCCAAGAGGTGAGACGTAGGCCACTAGGAGAGGTAAGAACTCAGATGTTGAAAGGTCAGGTCCCTCTCAAATCCAGCCGCTCTCACTAGTGGAAGTTGTCGAAGTTGATTGCAGGTCTGTACCAAGATACCCTTGTGTTGCAGTGTCTGACAGATTGAACATTAAAATGGTATAAAATACCGACAGGTTGTTAGGTAAGACACATATGCAACAGTTAGGTATCTTTATTATGAAACGTTTCGCCTACACAGTAGGCTTCTTCAGTCAAGTACAGAAAAGTTGATAGAAGCAGAAGATACTTGAAGACGATGTAATCAGTCCATCACCCTTAAAGTTTTGAGGTGGTCAGTCCCTCAGTCTGGAGAAGAGCATTGTTCCATAGTAATAAACAATATGGAGATGAAGTGACAGGATGGAGCTTTTATAGCGCCAAGAGGTGAGACGTAGGCCACTAGGAGAGGTAAGAACTCAGATGTTGAAAGGTCAGGTCCCTCTCAAATCCAGCCGCTCTCACTAGTGGAAGTTGTCGAAGTTGATTGCAGGTCTGTACCAAGATACCCTTGTGTTGCAGTGTCTGACAGATTGAACATTAAAATGATAAAAGATACTGCAACTGTTGCATGTGTCTTTTGCCTGGCACCTGTCAGTTAACCTATGCCAAGCCTAATGGTTCAATCTAGTCGAACTCTGCCTTTCATTAAGAATAGCTTGGTGCCGAACCTGCAATCAAGCTAGAACTTCCTTCCCTAGTGAGGAGCGGCGGCTGAGACAGAGGACTGACAACAACATCTGTTCTTGCTCACAGTGGACTCGTCTCCTGGCACTGATACTCCCGTCTGTCGCTTCGTCTCCGTATTGTTTTCATGCTATGGAATTGGTGCAACTGCTTCCACCTCCAAGCACTATTTTGGGGTGATGGACTGATTGCATCGTCTTCAGTATCTTCTGCCTATCAAGCTCTGCTTGACTGAAGAAGAAGCCTACTGTGTAGGCAAAACGTTTCACTAATCAAATGCCTTGGCTGTTGCATGTGTCTTGCCTAACAACCTGTCGATGATTACCACCGCTGCCATTTTAAGCTGTTCAATCTGTTCGAACGACAACTTCCACCAGTGAGAGCGGCTGGATTTGAGAGGGACCTGACCTTTCAACATCTGAGTTCTTACCTCTCCTAGTGGCCTACGTCTCACCTCTTGGCGCTATAAAAGCTCCATCCTGTCACTTCATCTCCATATTGTTTCATACTATGGAACAATGCTCTTCTCCAGACTGAGGGACTGACCACCTCAAAACTTTAAGGGTGATGGACTGATTACATCGTCTTCAAGTATCTTCTGCTTCTATCAACTTTTCTGTACTTGACTGAAGAAGCCTACTGTGTAGGCGAAACGTTTCATAATAAAGATACCTAACTGTTGCATATGTGTCTTACCTAACAACCTGTCGGTATTTTATACCATTTTAATGTTCAATCTGTCAGACACTGCAACACAAGGGTATCTTGGTACAGACCTGCAATCAACTTCGACAACTTCCACTAGTGAGAGCGGCTGGATTTGAGAGGGACCTGACCTTTCAACATCTGAGTTCTTACCTCTCCTAGTGGCCTACGTCTCACCTCTTGGCGCTATAAAAGCTCCATCCTGTCACTTCATCTCCATATTGTTTCATACTATGGAACAATGCTCTTCTCCAGACTGAGGGACTGACCACCTCAAAACTTTAAGGGTGATGGACTGATTACATCGTCTTCAAGTATCTTCTGCTTCTATCAACTTTTCTGTACTTGACTGAAGAAGCCTACTGTGTAGGCGAAACGTTTCATAATAAAGATACCTAACTGTTGCATATGTGTCTTACCTAACAACCTGTCGGTATTTTATACCATTTTAATGTTCACTCACTCCCAGCAAGCAGCTGGTGGTTAAAGCTCTGCACTACCTGGTCATTGGCCTTCATGAAGGGGCTCCTCACAAAGTTTTCTATATACTGTATTTGAATTATGTGAGGTAAGGATCAGATCAAGTCCTGTTGGTTCGTTTACTACTTATTCTCCTTTCCTCTACTTTCTCAACGGAATGTTACTATCATTGTCTGCATCCCATGTGTCAAGCATACCATACGATTCCTCGTTGTCACAGTTCATCTCCTTGTGACGGAGGTTTCCCATGGTGGGGAGTTTTGCTATGATCCTGTGGACTCTGCTAATCCTTGATGGTTTTTATTATTTTCTTGCTCGGTTATGGGTGACCCATCACCGAACAGGAAAATGATAAAATGATGGGTCACCCATCACTCAAGTGTTCCTCACCAACAGTGCCACTTTTCCACTGTTTCCGTACTCCTTTCTCATTACAAAATATCTTGCTTCGATTATCGCATTGATTACAGAACCTATTAACTTGGTCTCTGTGGTAGCTTTGCGTGTATGTGTGTGGCCAGGGAGGGAGGGGAGACAGTTGTACACTTGGATGAAAATAATGCTAATATAGTTGTATTCTGTAAAAGGAAATTTTTTTTTACACTGCTGTATACACATGACATAATTCTTATACCGTGAGGTTAAACCAGTGTCTTGGTGTGGGTGTGTAGGGATCAGTTAGTGGTGGTATAAGTTGCGTGAAGGTGGTGGTGTAGCCGTGGCAGGTACAGAGGCAGACATGCTGGGGCAGGTGGTGAGGAGAGGAGCCCCCAACACCGCCGCAATGTACCGCAGGATCCGTTCCTGGGTCCTCGACGACCACGAGCAAGTCATCTTCCGCACCTTCCCCGTCCTCAAGAAGGTGAGTTGTAAACCCAGTGGCTCCATGACAACGATCACATAATTTTCCGCACCTTCCCGTCCTCATGAAGGTGAGTATAACCACTCTCCTTCCATCTCATCAGCGGCTTATCATCACTCTAGCCTTTCCTTCCTCGTATCAAACTTTGTTACCTCATCATTCCCCAGACGCTGTGTGACTCGTACAAGTTAAGCTTCCCAGTGAATTATATAACTATGTGAATTTCAGTCGCTGCGTATTATAACCCAGGAGTCCCAAAGGCCTGTTATCCTGGGTGTAAAGGGAGCAAAATAAACACAGCAGAAAAACTTTTGACTTATATTATCCTTCAAGTTAGAATAGGAGAATGTACACTATGTACAACAATAGGTATTAGTGCACTCCACGGTAAGCAAGGCAGAATAGAAACCACTAGAGAGCAGACCGTGCTTCAACCAGCTCTAGAATGGGAATGATAAGGGCAGACAGGTGTGTGGTACCCACAACACCTCTGCGATTGCCAAAACCATCTTTTCATTGGCTGGAATTTGAGTACTGATTGAACGACGGGGCCCCATCGTTAACCCTTAGCACCTGGTTCGCTGGTTGGGGGAAATAGCCTTTCAGTTAGGGGTGTGTACATGCGCCGAATGAAGGTTACACTGCGTCATCAGAGAAAAATATCCCCGCAATGCATAACCCCAGTCCCTTCTACCTCAATGTACGCGATTGGAATGGTGCAGTGTGTGGCATAAGTTAAGTGTTAGCAGTTAACTATTAGCCTTGAAGATATTAAGGGAATCACAAGTGACATTCACAAGTCATCACGTGGAAACTGATATCCAAATTTCTTCAGTAAAAGTGACAATGTAGCAGATACACGACCCATACCTTCCACCGACGAGGTATTGTCTTGGTACCTCAGAGAGGCCAGTAACCTAACATAGCCACTTGTCTTGGTACCTCAGAGAGGACAGTGACCTAACACAGCCACTTGTCTTGGTACCTCAGAGAGGCCAGTAACCTAACATAGCTACGTTTATATGGTATCTCAGAGGACAGTGACCTAACACAGCCACTTGTCTTGGTATCTCAGAGAGGACAGTGACCTAACACAGCCACTTGGTATCTCAGAGAGGACAGTGACCTAACACAGCCACTTGTCTTGGTATCTCAGGCCAGTGACCTAACACAGCCACTTGTCTTGGTATCTCAGAGAGGCCAGTAACCTAACACAGCTACATTGTCTTGGTATCTCAGAGAGGCCAGTAACCTAACACAGCTACGTTGTCTTGGTATCTCAGAGAGGATAGTGACCTAACACAGCCACTTGTCTTGGTATCTCAGAGAGGCCAGTAACCTAACACAGTTACGTTGTCCTGGTATCTCAGGACAGTGACCTAACACAGCTACATTGTCTTTGTATCTCAGGACAGTGACCTAACACAGCCACTTGTCTTGGTATCACAGAGAGGCCAGTAACCTAACACAGCTACATTGTCTTGGTATCTCAGAGAGGCCAGTAACCTAACACAGCTACGTTGTCTTGGTATCTCAGAGAGGCCAGTAACCTAACACAGTTACGCTGTCCTGGTATCTCAGGACAGTGACCTAACACGGCCACTTGTCTTGGTATCTCAGGCCAGTGATCTAACACAGCCACTTGTCTTGGTATTTCAGAGAGGCCAGTAACCTAACACAGCTACGTTGTCTTGGTATTTCAGAGAGGACAGTAACCTAACACAGCCACTTGTCTTGGTATCTCAAGAGGCCAGTAACCTAACACAGCTATGTTGTCTTGGTATCTCAGAGAGGCCAGTAACCTAACACAGCTACGTTGTCTTGTTATCTCAAGAGGCCAGTAACATAACACAGCTACGTTGTCTTGGTATCTCAGAGAAGCCAGTAACCTAACACAGCTACGTTGTCTTGGTATCTCAGACCCCTCAAGGAAGGTTCCTTGATGTTGGTGAGGGGCTCTTGATTTAGGGAATTGGATCTGTGCTCCAGTTCCCTGAATTAAGCATGAATGCCTTCCACATCCTCCCCAGGCGCTGTATAATCCTCCGGGTTTAGCGCTTCCCCCTTGATTATAATAATAATAATTGGTATCTCAGAGAGGTCAGTAACCTAACACAGCTACGTTGTCTTGGTATCTTAGAGAGGCCAGTAACTAACACAGCTACGTTGTCTTGGTATATCAGAGAAGCCAGTAACCTAACACAGCCACTTGTCTTGGTATCTCAGAGAGAACAGTAACCTAACACAGCCACTTGTCTCGGTATCTCAGAGAGACCAGTAACCTAACACAGCCACTTGTCTTGGTATCTCAGAGAGGACAGTGACCTAACATAGCTACGTTGCCTTGGTATCTCAGAGAGGCCAGTAACCTAACACAGCCACTTGTCTCGGTATCTCAGAGAGACCAGTAACCTAACGCAGCCACTTGTCTTGGTATCCCAGAGGACAGTAACCTAACACAGCCACTTGTCTTGGTATCTCAGAGAGGACAGTTACCTAACACAGCCACTTGTCTTGGTATCTCAGAGAGGACAGTTACCTAACACAGCCACTTGTCTTGGTATCTCAGAGGACAGTAACCTAACACAGCCACTTGTCGTGGTATCTCAGAGAGGACAGTAACCTAACACAGCCACTTGTTGTGGTATCTCAGAGAGGGCAGTAACCTAACACAGCCACTTGTCGTGGTATCTCAGAGAGGACAGTAACCTAACACAGCCACTTGTCTTTGTATCTCAGAGGACAGTAACCTAACACAGCCACTTGTCGTGGTATCTCAGAGAGGACAGTTACCTAACATAGCCACTTGTCTTGGTATCTCAGAGGACAGTGACCTAACACAGCCACTTGTCTTGGTATCTCAGAGAGGACAGTTACCTAACACAGCCACTTGTCTTGGTATCTCAGAGGACAGTAACCTAACACAGCCACTTGTCGTGGTATCTCAGAGAGGACAGTAACCTAACACAGCCACTTGTCGTGGTATCTCAGAGAGGACAGTTACCTAACACAGCCACTTGTCGTGGTATCTCAGAGAGGACAGTTACCTAACTCAGGCACTTGTCGTGGTATCTCAGAGAGGACAGTAACCTAACACAGCCACTTGTCGTGGTGTCTCAGAGGACAGTAACCTAACACAGCCACTTGTCGTGGTATCTCAGAGGACAGTAACCTAACACAGCCACTTGTCGTGGTATCTCAGAGGACAGTAACCTAACACAGCCACTTGTCGTGGTATCTCAGAGGACAGTAACCTAACACAGCCACTTGTCGTGGTATCTCAGAGGACAGTAACCTAACACAGCCACTTGTCGTGGTATCTCAGAGGACAGTAACCTAACACAGCCACTTGTCGTGGTATCTCAGAGGACAGTAACCTAACACAGCCACTTGTCGTGGTGTCTCAGAGGACAGTAACCTAACACAGCCACTTGTCGTGGTGTCTCAGAGGACAGTAACCTAACACAGCCACTTGTCGTGGTATCTCAGAGGACAGTAACCTAACACAGCCACTTGTCGTGGTATCTCAGAGGACAGTAACCTAACACAGCCACTTGTCGTGGTATCTCAGAGGACAGTAACCTAACACAGCCACTTGTCGTGGTATCTCAGAGGACAGTTACCTAACACAGCCACTTGTCGTGGTATCTCAGAGAGGACAGTTACCTAACTCAGGCACTTGTCGTGGTATCTCAGAGAGGACAGTAACCTAACACAGCCACTTGTCGTGGTGTCTCAGAGGACAGTAACCTAACACAGCCACTTGTCGTGGTATCTCAGAGGACAGTAACCTAACACAGCCACTTGTCGTGGTATCTCAGAGGACAGTAACCTAACACAGCCACTTGTCGTGGTATCTCAGAGGACAGTAACCTAACACAGCCACTTGTCGTGGTATCTCAGAGGACAGTAACCTAACACAGCCACTTGTCGTGGTATCTCAGAGGACAGTAACCTAACACAGCCACTTGTCGTGGTATCTCAGAGGACAGTAACCTAACACAGCCACTTGTCGTGGTGTCTCAGAGGACAGTAACCTAACACAGCCACTTGTCGTGGTGTCTCAGAGGACAGTAACCTAACACAGCCACTTGTCGTGGTATCTCAGAGGACAGTAACCTAACACAGCCACTTGTCGTGGTGTCTCAGAGGACAGTAACCTAACACAGCCACTTGTCGTGGTATCTCAGAGGACAGTAACCTAACACAGCCACTTGTCGTGGTATCTCAGAGGACAGCAACCTAACACAGCCACTTGTCGTGGTATCTCAGAGGACAGTAACCTAACACAGCCACTTGTCGTGGTATCTCAGAGGACAGTAACCTAACACAGCCACTTGTCGTGGTATCTCAGAGGACAGTAACCTAACACAGCCACTTGTCGTGGTATCTCAGAGGACAGTAACCTAACACAGCCACTTGTCGTGGTATCTCAGAGGACAGTAACCTAACACAGCCACTTGTCGTGGTATCTCAGAGGACAGTAACCTAACACAGCCACTTGTCGTGGTATCTCAGAGGACAGTAACCTAACACAGCCACTTGTCGTGGTATCTCAGAGGACAGTAACCTAACACAGCCACTTGTCGTGGTATCTCAGAGGACAGTAACCTAACACAGCCACTTGTCGTGGTATCTCAGAGGACAGTAACCTAACACAGCCACTTGTCGTGGTATCTCAGAGGACAGTAACCTAACACAGCCACTTGTCGTGGTATCTCAGAGGACAGTAACGTAACACAGCCACTTGTCGTGGTATCTCAGAGGACAGTAACCTAACACAGCCACTTGTCGTGGTATCTCAGAGGACAGTAACCTAACACAGCCACTTGTCGTGGTATCTCAGAGGACAGTAACCTAACACAGCCACTTGTCGTGGTATCTCAGAGGACAGTAACCTAACACAGCCACTTGTCGTGGTATCTCAGAGGACAGTAACCTAACACAGCCACTTGTCGTGGTATCTCAGAGGACAGTAACCTAACACAGCCACTTGTCGTGGTATCTCAGAGGACAGTAACCTAACACAGCCACTTGTCGTGGTATCTCAGAGGACAGTAACCTAACACAGCCACTTGTCGTGGTATCTCAGAGGACAGTAACCTAACACAGCCACTTGTCGTGGTATCTCAGAGGACAGTAACCTAACACAGCCACTTGTCGTGGTATCTCAGAGGACAGTAACCTAACACAGCCACTTGTCGTGGTATCTCAGAGGACAGTAACCTAACACAGCCACTTGTCGTGGTATATCAGAGGACAGTAACCTAACACAGCCACTTGTCGTGGTATCTCAGAGGACAGTAACCTAACACAGCCACTTGTCGTGGTATATCAGAGGACAGTAACCTAACACAGCCACTTGTCGTGGTATCTCAGAGGACAGTAACCTAACACAGCCACTTGTCGTGGTATATCAGAGGACAGTAACCTAACACAGCCACTTGTCGTGGTATCTCAGAGGACAGTAACCTAACACAGCCACTTGTCGTGGTATATCAGAGGACAGTAACCTAACACAGCCACTTGTCGTGGTATCTCAGAGGACAGTAACCTAACACAGCCACTTGTCGTGGTATCTCAGAGGACAGTAACCTAACACAGCCACTTGTCGTGGTATATCAGAGGACAGTAACCTAACACAGCCACTTGTCGTGGTATCTCAGAGGACAGTAACCACAGCCACTTGTCGTGGTATCTCAGAGGACAGTAACAGCCACTTGTCGTGGTATCTCAGAGGACAGTAACCTAACACAGCCACTTGTCGTGGTATCTCAGAGGACAGTAACCTAACACAGCCACTTGTCGTGGTATCTCAGAGGACAGTAACCTAACACAGCCACTTGTCGTGGTATATCAGAGGACAGTAACCTAACACAGCCACTTGTCGTGGTATCTCAGAGGACAGTAACCTAACACAGCCACTTGTCGTGGTATCTCAGAGGACAGTAACCTAACACAGCCACTTGTCGTGGTATATCAGAGGACAGTAACCTAACACAGCCACTTGTCGTGGTATCTCAGAGGACAGTAACCTAACACAGCCACTTGTCGTGGTATCTCAGAGGACAGTAACGTAACACAGCCACTTGTCGTGGTATCTCAGAGGACAGTAACGTAACACAGCCACTTGTCGTGGTATCTCAGAGGACAGTAACGTAACACAGCCACTTGTCGTGGTATATCAGAGGACAGTAACCTAACACAGCCACTTGTCGTGGTATATCAGAGGACAGTAACCTAACACAGCCACTTGTCGTGGTATCTCAGAGGACAGTAACGTAACACAGCCACTTGTCGTGGTATATCAGAGGACAGTAACCTAACACAGCCACTTGTCGTGGTATATCAGAGGACAGTAACCTAACACAGCCACTTGTCGTGGTATCTCAGAGGACAGTAACGTAACACAGCCACTTGTCGTGGTATCTCAGAGGACAGTAACGTAACACAGCCACTTGTCGTGGTATCTCAGAGGACAGTAACCTAACACAGCCACTTGTCGTGGTATCTCAGAGGACAGTAACCTAACACAGCCACTTGTCGTGGTATCTCAGAGGACAGTAACCTAACACAGCCACTTGTCGTGGTATCTCAGAGGACAGTAACCTAACACAGCCACTTGTCGTGGTATCTTAGAGGACAGTAACCTAACACAGCCACTTGTCGTGGTATCTCAGAGGACAGTAACCTAACACAGCCACTTGTCGTGGTATCTCAGAGGACAGTAACGTAACACAGCCACTTGTCGTGGTATCTCAGAGGACAGTAACGTAACACAGCCACTTGTCGTGGTATCTCAGAGGACAGTAACGTAACACAGCCACTTGTCGTGGTATCTCAGAGGACAGTAACGTAACACAGCCACTTGTCGTGGTATCTCAGAGGACAGTAACGTAACACAGCCACTTGTCGTGGTATATCAGAGGACAGTAACCTAACACAGCCACTTGTCGTGGTATATCAGAGGACAGTAACCTAACACAGCCACTTGTCGTGGTATCTCAGAGGACAGTAACCTAACACAGCCACTTGTCGTGGTATCTCAGAGGACAGTAACGTAACACAGCCACTTGTCGTGGTATCTCAGAGGACAGTAACGTAACACAGCCACTTGTCGTGGTATCTCAGAGGACAGTAACGTAACACAGCCACTTGTCGTGGTATCTCAGAGGACAGTAACGTAACACAGCCACTTGTCGTGGTATATCAGAGGACAGTAACCTAACACAGCCACTTGTCGTGGTATATCAGAGGACAGTAACGTAACACAGCCACTTGTCGTGGTATCTCAGAGGACAGTAACGTAACACAGCCACTTGTCGTGGTATCTCAGAGGACAGTAACGTAACACAGCCACTTGTCGTGGTATCTCAGAGGACAGTAACGTAACACAGCCACTTGTCGTGGTATCTCAGAGGACAGTAACGTAACACAGGGACGCATGAAGCTTCAAGCCGCTCAGAAGTTGAATGATCAGGTTATCATCTTTGAAGGATTCAATCTAAGCAGTTGTGACAGTCAGAAATTATTGCACCTTGTTGAATATTTCTAACTTACCCTTGTTGAATGTTTCTAACTTATCCTTGTTGAATATTTCTAACTTACCCTTGTTGAATATTTCTAACTTACCCTTGTTGAATATTTCTAACTTACCCTTGTTGAATATTTCTAACTTACCCTTGTTGAATATTTCTAACTTACCCTTGTTGAATATTTCTAACTTATCCTTTTTGAATGTTTCTAACTTATCCTTGTTGAATGTTTCTAACTTACCCTTGTTGAATGTTTCTAACTTATCCTTGTTGAATATTTCTAACTTACCCTTGTTGAATATTTCTAACTTACCCTTGTTGAATGTTTCTAACTTCACATTGTTGAGTGTTTCTAACTTCACAGTGTTGAATGTTTCTAAC